>NC_053025.1:199925651-199947781 GCF_003073215.2 Triticum urartu | reverse complement strand
CCACCACCACCACCTGTTGATCACTTAGCCCGTTTTCTTAGGCTGAATCCGCCGGTGTTTTCCAGTAGCACCGAGCCGATAGTAGCAGATGATTGGCTCCGCAAGACAGCTAGAGTTGACCACAGCAGGATGCACAGATGCGGAAAAGGTGAAGTTTGCCGCACATCAGCTTGAAGGACCCGCAGCATCATGGTGGGAGAATTTCACAGCCACTTTCCCTGTCGACACTGTCACATGGGACCAGTTTCAGCAGGCTTTCGTACTGCCCATGTTTCAGCAGGAGCTATGGCCATGAAGAAGCGAGAGTTTCGCAATTTGCGCCAAGGAGGACGGACAGTTGGCCAGTATGTGGAGGACTTTAGTAAGCTAGCATGTTATGCCCCAGATGACGTTGCTACGGATGCAGCTAAGCAGGAGAAGTTTCTGGAAGGACTGAATGATGAGTTGAGCATGCAGTTGATGGTAGCAACCTTCAACAACTACCAGGAGTTGGTAGATCGTGCTCTCATGATTGAAGGGAAGCAGCAGCAGATTGAGAATCGCAAGAGGAAGTATGGACAAGGGAAGTACAATTCAGGAGCTCAGCAGAAGCCACGTTTTACCCCTAGACCGGGAGGACATTTTCAGCATACCCATGGAGGAGGTAGCTCGCACAATCACAATGGCACCAAGAATGGTAATGGGAATGGAGGAAGCAATGGCCAGAACCGCACCAACCCATCAACCCCAGCCAAGAAGACCTGAGCCAAGTCACTTGCTTTAAGTGCCAGAAGACCGGACATTATGCCAATGAATGTCCTGAATCCCAGAATGGAAATGGCAATGGAAGCTCTGGGAAGAAGCCGAACCCTTTCAACAGGGGACAGGTGAACCACGTTAACGTGGAGGAGGTTGAAGAGCAGCCGGATGCAGTAATCGGTAAGTTTTTGGTTAAGTCATTTACTGCACTCGTTCTTTTGATACTGGTGCATCGCATTCATACATATCAAGGGGATTTGTGGATAAGTATAAACTGCCAACCCAAGCCCTTAGGTCACCCATGTTAGTAACCTGCCTGGAGCAGTATATGGCTAGTCTATGGTGTGATCGGTTACCATTAAGGATTGGTAACTATGTATTTCCCTCAGACCTAATAGTATTGGAATCTCAAGGATTGGATGTGATATTAGGCATGGATTGGTTATCAAAAGTATGAAGGGAAATTGAATGTGAGGATCAAGTATGTATCCCGGCATGTGCCGAAGGACTCAAGTAAATTGTTTAACAGGAGTTGTGCAGGAGGAAGTACCAGTGGTGAAGGATTTCCCTGATGTATTTCCAGAAGAGTTGCCAGGCATGCCACCGGATAGAGATATTGAGTTTTTGATTGAGCTTTTGCCAGGCACAGGGCCAATATCTAAGAGACCATATAGGATGCCCGCAAAGGATTTGGTGGAGATTAAGAAGCAGATTAAGGAGTTACTGGATAAAGGATATATTCGCCCAAGTTCTTCACCTTGGGGATCGCCAGTACTTCTAGTGGAGAAGAAGGATGGATCGTTAAGGATGGTTGTTGATTATCGAGGATTGAATGAAGTAACCATCAAGAACAAGTACCCACTACCGATGATCAATGATCTGTTTGATCGATTGCAAGGAGCTAAGGTATTTTCCAAGATCGATCTGCGATCAGGATACCCAGTTGAAGATTCGAGAACAGGATATACCTAAGACGGCTTTTACCACCAGGTATGGGCTGTACGAGTATACCGTTATGTCATTTGGTCTGACTAACGCACCTGCATATTTTATGAACATGATGAACAAAGTGTTTATGGAGTTTTTGGATAAGTTCGTCGTAGTGTTCATTGATGATATCCTGGTTTACTCGAAGAATGAAGAGGAGCATAAGGAGCATTTGCGTTTGGTTCTTGGAAAGCTCAGAGAACATCAATTATATGCCAAGTTTAGCAAATGTGAGTTTTGGTTGAAGGAAGTTGGATTTCTCGGACACGTTATATCCGGAGAAGGTATAGCAGTAGATCCCACTAAAGTTGATACTGTGACCAAGTTGGGAAGCCCACAACAGTTGGAGAGATCCGGAGTTTTCTTGGACTCGCAGGATACTACCGGAGGTTATTGAGAATTTCTCAAAGATTGCGAAGCCTATGACGGAGTTGTTGAAAAGGATACCAAGTTCATATGGACTGAGGAATGTGAGGCTAGTTTCCAGGAGTTGAAGAAACGTTTGGTTACCTCACCAGTGTTGATTTTGCCTAGATCAGACCAAGGATTATGAGGTGTATTGCGACGCTTCACGTCGAGGACTTGGAGCAGTGCTTATGCAGGAAGGAAGAGTTGTTTCATATGCCTCACGACAGCTTAAGCCTCATGAGTTAAATTATGCTACGCATGATTTGGAGTTAGCAGCCGTAGTGCATGCATTGAAAACCTGGAGACACTTTCTCATTGGAAACCATTGTGAGGTGTACACGGATCACAAGAGTTTGAAGTATATTTTCACGCAGAAGGAGTTGAATCTCAGGCAAAGGAGATGGTTGGAGCTCATCAAGGATTATGATATGAGATTGCATTATCACCCCAGGAAAGGCTAACGTAGTAGCGATCGCGTTGAGCCGTAAAAGTCATGTCAACACCTTAATGACGGGAGATTTACCAAGGGAGTTAGCCGAAAAATCTTCGAGAGCTATGTTTGGAAATAGTACCAAGAGGCTATGTAGCAGCATTGGAGATTCAGTCTACTTTGATGGATAAGATCAGAAAGCCCAGAAGACTGACAAGGAGATTGCCTCTATAAAGGAGAAAATGAGCAAAGGAAAAGCTAAGGGATTTCGTGAGATGAGCACGATACCTTATGGTTTGAAGACCGTGTTTATGTGCCTAATGATTCGGAGATCAGGAAGTTAGATTCTGCAAGAGGCCCATGATTCACCATATTCGATTCACCCAGGAAATACCAAGATGTATTTGGATTTGAAGGATACTTTCTGGTGGACCGGAATGAAGAAGGATATTGCGGAGTATGTAGCAGTTTGTGATGTATGTCAGAGAGTAAAGGCAGAGCATCAGAAGCCAGCAGGATTGCTACAGCCATTGCCAATACCCGAATGGAAGTGGGATAAGCTAGGCATGGATTTTATTACGGGTTTTGCCCGAACTCGTTCAGGCTATGACTCGATTTGGGTTGTAGTCGATCGTTTGACAAAGGTAGCTCATTTCATTCCAGTGAAGACTACCTATACCAGTGCAAAGTTGGCAAAGATATACATGACCAGAATCGTATGTCTGCATGGAGTTCCAAGGAGCATTGTATCAGATAGAGGAACCCAATTTACCTCAAAGTTCTGGAATCAGTTGCATGAAACTTTGGGTACCAGACTGGAGTTTAGTACAGCTTTCCATCCGCAGACAGATGGACAGACCGAGAGAGTCAACAGATTTTGGAGGATATGCTGAGAGCTTGTGCGCTAGATTATGGATCTAGTTGGGACGAGAATTTGCCATATGCAGAGTTCTCTTACAACAACAGTTATCAATCCAGTTTGAAGATGGCCCCTTTCGAAGCCTTGTACGGAAGGAGGTGCAGGACCCCATTGTCGTGGGATGAAGTTGGAGACCGCCAGTTGTTTGGACCGGATCTGATTAAGGAGTCTGAACAGAAAGTAAAATTGATTCGCGATAGGCTCAAGGTAGCCCAGTCCAGGCAGAAGAGCTACGCAGATTCTAAACGCAAGGAGACAGTTTACGAAGTCGGAGACCGAGTTTATCTTCGAGTATCTCCACTTCGAGGAGTTAAGCGCTTTGGAGTTAAGGGAAAGTTAGCGCCACGTTTTGTAGGCCCATACAAAGTTTTGGAGCGTATGGGAGAAGTAGCCTATAAGTTGGAATTGCCCGAAGGATTGTCAGGAGTTCACGACGTGTTCCACGTTTCCCAGTTGAAGAAGTGCCACGCAGAGATGGCTGATATACCGCTGAGAGATACAGTGCCACTGGAAGCAATTCAGTTGGACAGTGATTTGACCTATGAGGAGAAACCAGTTAAGATTCTAGAGTATGCCAGTCGAGTCACCCGCAGCAAGGTTATCAAGTTTTGCAAAGTTCAGTGGAGCCACCACACGGAGGATGAAGCCACCTGGGAGCGAGAGGAAGATTGCTGAAGGACCACCCTCACCTATTTTCTAGCCAACCCGAATCTCGAGGGCGAGATTCATCTTAAGGGGGGTAGGTTTGTAACATCCCAAATTTTCAATTTGGAATGTTATACATTAGATCATCATTGCATATCATATTTTATTGCATTTTGGTTGATCCTAGAAATTCTACGCAACTCAAGGACCCTCGGAGAGAGTTGGGGATTTCGTTATTTTCATATTTGAGTTTTCTCAAATTTTGAAAATAGGATCATTTGATTTTATTTATTTTATCTTCAATTATTTCTATTACAAAAATATGAGAGAGGGAATAAAATGACTTTCCCAAAATAAAGAAATATTGAGGATTTAATAAAAAATCAAATAAGATTTTATTTTGGTTTTATTTGCTATTTTATTTGAATTTAGGAAAAATGCGTTTTTCAAAATTGCATTTAGGCCCCAAATAAATGTTCATCCTGTGCGGCTTGATTTTAGAAGCCGGGGAAAATTTATTTCGGGATTTTTGGAGTCCGTTTAGTATTCCTTTTGTTTTTTTCCTGAGCGTAATTATTTAAAAAAAGTCCGAACCGACTCTGGGCCGTAACCGGCCAGGACTCCGCCTGGCCGGGCCTTTTATAGCGCCGCCGAGGCCCGAGGCCAGCCCAAAGCCGCCCTGCCCCAAACCCTAACCCTAGAGCCGCCTCGCCGCCGCGGCCGCCGGTTTTTTTTGAAAACCGATCGGTTTTCCGTCGGTCCATTCGGTTTTTTTAGTTTCTTTTTTGTTAAATAGATCGGTTTTTCCGGTTTATTTAAATAGCAAGCGTTCGCCCGTTCGTTCGTTTTAACGAACGTTCGTCGTTTTTCTTTTCCTCGGATTAAATCCGTGATTTCACTGGTTGCGATCTCTGATCCGATGTTCGTTTTAGTATAACTTTTCGCTCGTTTATCGGAATTAGGCGATTCAAGCGCCTGGAGTTTCGTCTCGAAACCCTCTTTCCGTTTAACCAACTCAAACAAGTTTTTGCCACTGTAAAAATTGCCCTAGATCCAGAATAGTAAATGAAGCCTGTTTCTTTTGCCGTTTGTCTTTCGTTGCTTCGTTCGTTTTGAATCTTTTTGCCAACCGGAGTTCTTAAGTTGAACTTTCTGGTTAGATCTCTTATGTGAGTTTTACCTGTGCATTAGTTGAGTACTTATTGTATGCTTGTTTGTTTGCGATAGAGTACCCGGAGTGCGCCGCTTGCTACTTCGAATCGCTAGGTTTTGCGGATCATCAGCAAGGCAAGTAACACTTTGATCATACTTCCACTACCCAGTTTTTATTGCATTAGATCAATCCTCACACATTGCATGATTAGGATCTAATTAAATTGTGGGTTTGGGAAGTAGTTGAGGTAGTACCTATTATCCCTCTATTCCTCTTTATAGTGCGCATCGTTTCCAGCTCCAATACCAAGGAGTAAGGTGGAGCAGCAGTTTTTACTCAAATAGCCTCGCATGCATGAGGTCTGTCCCACCCACGTGGGTTCTGCTACATGTCCAGTGAATCAAACAAAGGGTTACTTTTGTCCAAATGAGCTCAGTGCAGCAAATGCGCACTACATTGCGGAATTTTACAGAAAAAATTACACGCACTACAAAAGGGAATGGAGGGAGTACCTATTATTATCAAACCTTTGGGAGTTACTTCTACGTTTGCTTATTATTCCATGCTATGCTAGTAGACGTGGATTGGGTGAGTGTTTCCATGACATATTTGAGATTGTTAAATTAATGGTTTATCTAAGGTGGCAACTTAAATACACATCTGGGTGGATTGAGGCACCTGGGTATTCCAGCGATTGTCTGTTTTTCTTTTGGTCCGCCACCCAGGCTCAAAGGGATCATGAGATTATTCATGCTAGAAACTTCCGTGTGCAGCCACAAGCTATTATGGGATCTAGCATAGTTGACTAAGTCGTGCGAACTCTTACAGTGGTAGACTAGCAGATGTAGGGGATGTAGGTTGGTATGGTCTACAAGTTCGTCAGGTGCTAGCGCTTCTGAAAGACTATGTCTCAGTCATCCGTGTCTCGAACACCATGTAGTGTGAGAAATCCAACGGAGGAGATCGGGTCTTGTGGGGAAAAGTGCGCAAACCTCTGCAGAGTGTATAAACTAATCATGGTTAGCCGTGTCCCCGGTTATGGACATCTTGAGTATCTAGTACTGGATTATCATGTGAATCTCAACATGTTACTCTAAATTAATTTGGGTTTTGTTTAATGATGATGCTTAATTGGGATTGAGAATGCTGTCAACCATTCTCAATGTTTAACAACTACCATGATAGTAATTAAATTTATTCCTTTGCAGTAGGGAAAAATTGGCTTTACGCAAAACAGTAACCATAGAGCTTTCCGCCAGCCAAATATGCATATAGTATAGCTGTTTCATTCCATTACTCTCTATGTGTTACCTTGCCAGCATATTCCATGTGCCGACCCGTTTTCGGGCTGCAACGTTAATGTTGCAGACTTTTCAGACGATGATTAAGGAGTTTTTAGGTCGTGGTTCTATACTCAGTGATGCCGTTGGAGTTGATGGACTCACTTATCTTCCAAGCCTTCCGCTGTTATCGTTATTAGATGGCTTTAAGCCATATTTATTGTAATAAGTTCTCTTTTGAGACACTCAATGTAATAAGTGTGTGATTGCTACTCTGTTATAAATCCTCCGAGTACTGTGTGGTGTCAGCATTACTGATCCAGGGATGACACCGGAGCACAGAGATCAGACTGTTTGAGTCTGCTCGCTACACGAACCGGTGTGTTCGGTAAGCTGGAAGAAGTAATCATGCCACCACTATGCCGGGTGGTGTGGCGAGCTTCGTGTTGTTGTTTCTTCAAAAGAAAGTTGGGATCCAAGTGAGCTAAAGGGTGAGAAAAACTTACTTTTCGGCTTGGTTGTCGGGTTTTCTGTGTTGGCAGGGGCTCTGAGCCGGAGGAAAGAGTAATTACCTCTACTCATCTACACGGCTGGCTTCCGCGTCATCTTGATAACAGTCATTGTCAATAAGATGTACAAAAAACGAGCCAAGGGAATCAAGTTCTACCTATGTCTCATCATGGTCATCTTTGTCATCCAAATCAAGTAACTCGGCAGTCTTGGACTTCTTCTTAGCGGGCTTTTTGATGGCTTTAGTTTTTGTCCGAGGCTTTTTTGGTTTCTTTGGTAATTTCTTTGCCCAGAAAGCTGAGTCGGTCTATAAACAATAAATAAGTACAAGCAAGCAACAAAGATGGGAGTATCAGTAAAACATGAGCTAGGTTCAAAGCTTACAGCTGGCGCCTCAGTCAATGTGCGGAAATGGCTCAATCCAAATTGGCTACAGTCTTCCAAGCTCCCGTTCAACACAGTCTTGGTCATGTTGGTGATGTCTTCCTCAGTTATTTTAGTGTTGCAGTGGCATTGAGGATCTGTTAACTTGCCTGTGTATTCACAGATTAAACCGGGTCGGATGCTCAGTGTCAAGACTCTCCAGGCGACCCAGCATCGGACTAGATCAATTCCGGTTAGGCCGTTGGCCATGAAGGCCCAGACCATGGCGAAAATCGAAACATACTTCTTCCGTTCTGCAGTGCTGATACGGTCTAGAAGGTGATGTCTACTACTGAGCCGGCTATCACGGTAACCCAGCAAGGGGTTCTCTACTTCTGGTGAGGTGTATTGGTAGTATAACCAACTCTGGTTCCAGTCTTTGGGATGACTGGGCAGATTAGCAGCTAGGAAGGTGGCCTCTTTTCGGTGTTGGGTAGATATGCCGCCTAGTTCAAGGCTAGGGCCATCTGTAAATTCATTCTGCCGGTTTAAGTAGTAGAACTCTTTGAACAGTTCTACAATAGGCTCCTATTGAAGGTACACCTCACAAAACACTTGAAAATTGCAGATGTTTGAGACGGAGTTTGGTGCGATATGTTGTGGGTGGAGATTGAAGAAGTGTAGCACATCACGGAAGAACTTTGAACCGGGAGGACTAAAGCTTCGATCCATGTGATCCATAAAGACTACCACTTCACCGTCTTTGGGCTGAGGGCGAGTATCATCACCCAGAAACCTCCAATGGATGGCGTCTTTCCTGGCTAAAACACCAGTCTAAACATATGTATTCAGATCTTCCTCCGTAACCCGGGAAACAACCCAATTGCAAGAAGTGACAGTTTTGACCATCTTGAAGAACAAGGACCTAAATAAAGGAAACATTTGCGGGTTAAGACTATGCTATTAAACATAGTATCATGGCTTCAAAGATAAAATGTTGTTTACGGTTCATAGACTAAAATGGGGGATGAACATTGAAGATTTGGCGGCTTAAAAGGGGACTAATGGTACCTACCGGATTAAGGATTTTTGCTGTTAAACCGGACAGAGTCTAGGAGTCAAGATATATGTCGCAGAATTGGAAATCTTGAGCAAGCATGGTTAAGCCAGAGATACCTTACTGGGACAAGCAGGTTATCAAACATATGATGGTGGGTTATGATTTGTGAGTTAAGCCGCCCACACAACTATTTATCTAGAGATCTGAGTGAAAAAATTGTTAAGTGTTGGAAAACATATTTCACAGATTGATGCTCTAGTTTTGGATCTACAACACTTTAGATAGTGGAAAATATCTAGACCTAAATGACAGTACTTGAGTAGTTCATGTGTCCAGATTGGGTTTCTTAGGCAAAAGGAGATGCTCTATAGCAAAAATGAGTGCTACGACTACCACCGCGTAGGAGGGGTACCGAGTTTGAATCAAAAAGTACAAGCTATGATGAAGCACGAAGATGAACTCTGACGAACTCGTAGAAACCCTAACGGGATCTATGAGAAAAGGAAGGAGAACTTACCAGATTTGTTGAACAGCGGAGGTCCGCAGATGTACTCTGGTCAATTCAGGTTGATGCAACGGCAGTTGTCAAGGCAGTGGTGAAGGTCGACGGTGGTGGCGGAGCTCGGGCGCTGAGGCGAGGCAAGGTAGAAGACAGAGACGAGGAGGCAAGGGGGGAAATGAAAAGGGACCCCTGGCCCTATTTATAAGGCTGGAAAGATAAATGGCATGTGCGGGAATCGAGGAGGCTAAGAAATGTATATGTGACGGCACACACGCCTCGATTTTCGGAGGTTCATTAAAAGAGAAGATATATTAAGATTTGGGCCTTGTGTAATATTAATGACAGGTGATGTCACGATGGGTTACCACAATCCTAGAGGATGATGTCATGGCGGGTTACAAGATCTCGCAAGAGTAGATGAAGAAGAATTTTTTCTAAGTGTTGAAGATTGATATGAACAAGTTCGTATCAGCCTGGGGCCTAATGTAGGGGATATAACTATTGGGTATGCCCCGCCCAGGAGGCGCCTGGTAATGCCACGGGCGGCTTATAATGAAAAGGCCCATGAAGATGTTGAAGATGGCGGTTCGCAAGGCAGGCTTGTTGAAGGCCCAAGGTCCAAAGGCAGCTTGAGGCCCACAAGCGTAAACCGCCGTATATGTATAATTTGTGTTGTAAGGCATGCGTAGTTAGTCACCGAGCCGGACACATTATGTATGAGCCGGCCGGGACTCCGTGAGTCGCCGGGCATCAACCTATGTATATAAAGGGACGACTCGGCGGCGGTTTAGGGCAAGAAACAAGAGATCGAAAACTAGGTCAAGCGTATTCGCTCCCTGGTAATCAAAACCCTAGCAATACCACCTCAAACTGGATTAGGCCTTTACCTTCACCGCAAGGGGCCGGACTAGTATAAACTCTGTGTCCTTTGTCCCATTTAACCCCTTTAAGCTAACCTAGTTGCGATGGCTCCACGACTAAGTCCATCTGCTAGGACATCTGCCGTGACAATTCCACGACACTCACTGTAATCTCGGGAATCATAAAGGGGATAACTTGTGTGTTACATGTGGGATTCATTCATGTCCATTATCCCATGTGTTATGATGATTTTGCCTTCCTGAGTGAGTAATTCCCTTAGTTCTCAGGGACATTGATGAACCCTAGTGTGTAATAGATCGTTAATACTTGGATTTAATTTCCTCTTTGCATGTTCATGTTAATAGTCTTCTTGACATTGGGTGAAGTCGACCATCCAGTGTATGCCAATTTTGGATGGAAGCTTATTACTTTTGGCGAACCATGTGGTTATGGAGGTGGGTGACGTGAAATGCTCCATATCCCTTCGTATCGGATCGCTGCAGCAGGGGGTGAAATAGAGACCACCTATAGGCTACATCCATGGGGACCTTTTCCCCTTAATCACCGCTTGGTAACTGGAGTGGGGAAGAATGATGGTGGCATATGTGCTATGGGGTTGCCAAGTGTATGCACTGTACTGGCTCTACCCACAAAAAGAAACATATAAAGTGTCTTACGAATCTGAAGTAGCATTGTGTTTGGGCACCACTATAGATGCACACTAGAGGGGATTCTGGACTCACTGGGAATCTCAAGTCCCTTATTTAAAATTCTTGCTATTTAATTTTATTGAAATACTCACCTATACATTCGCTACATTATTTCTACTTTTGTACTTCTGCTTTGGACCACTCATAAATTTCAGGCATACTATTTTCACCATCCAAGAGACGAAAGATTGATTCATGTGCTCCCTGTGGGATCGATGCTCTTACTTCGAAAAAGCTACAACTAAACCCTGTGCACTTGAAGGACATCAACATATGATTTAGTTCCTTAGACCATGAGAGTATCGTAGTCACTTCTTACTGTACAATGAATTCCGGGGTTGCTCATACGCCATCTGTAACACGGTGATCATAATGACAACTTATAGGTTCATCGGAAAGTTTGACAAGGGACTAGATAGCTCGAGAGTGGAATTTTCTCTTGTGGCGATGGAGAGATATTCTTAGGGCTCTCTCGGTGTGACGGCATCCATCATTGTCTGGCTAGACATAGGTGACTGTGTCACGGGGATGCCGGAACATGTCAACAAGAAAGAAGAAAAAAACAAGTAATGAGGAGACTGGTATAGTGAGCATGTGTATGCTCAAGGGGATACCGATATATCTCACCTTGGGTTTAGTAAAGTATCGCGAAGCAAAGGGAATAGCACATGATAACCAAAGGTTCACTCGAATGTCATTCTTGTACTCATAGGGATCGATATGGACGTCCACGGTTCCGCTATCAGTCATTGAATGAAAGGGATTTTATTCATGTCTATGTTTTACCGAACCTACAGGGTCAAAAGCTTAAGGCAATCACAATCTACTGAGTGTTAGTAGGACGGGAATAATGAGAATATATTTGTGAAATAGTTTCACTAATATTCAGAATAGTTTTGAGAGGAACCGGAAGCATCCCGAGGTCACTGGAAGGGTTTCGGAGTTTATCGGGCAATACCGGGTATTTCTGAAAAATAATATATAGGTGGAAAATGTTTTCGGTGATGTTAAAATAATAATAAAAGGCTCTAGTAATAGCTAGGAGGCTTTTATATTCAATTTAATATCAACGAGCCTTAAAAGGCCAAGAGGTGCAAGGAGAATTGGACCACAAGGGCCCAATAGGGGGAGACGCCCCCCTTGGCCTCTCGAAATAGGCTTTCTCTCCGCTTTATAAATAGAGCATAGATCCACACAACTAGCATCCAAATCGACACCAGAACAACGGCTGGGGAAACAACACAATCATGCCCAAAAACATAAGCAAAATTCAATCCGGCATAAAATTTTTGTATAATCATCCACAAATTCAAACCATGAGTAGGGCAATTACGTATCATTAATTTCATTCTCTCTCAAGCTTTTGCAACATGTTCATGATCAAGTTGCTTAAAATTCATAATATCATTTCTAAGAGAGATGATCTTAGTGGGAGGAAAATTCTTAGAGATAAAAGCATCTTTGCACTTGTTCCATGAATCAATACTATTTTTAGGCAAAGATGAAAACCAAGCTTTAGCACGATATCTATGCGAAAAAGGAAATAGCTTTAATTTAACAATATCATTATCGACATCTTTCTTATTTTGCATGTCACAAATCAACGAAGCTATTAAGATGGGTAGCGGCATCTTCACTAGGAAGGCCAGAAAACGGATCTTTCATGACAAGATTCAGCAAAGCAGCATTAATTTCACAAGATTCAGCATCGGTAAGAGGAGCAATCAGAGTGCTAAGGAAATCATTATTGTTGGTATTGGTGAAGTCACACAATTTGGTATTATCTTGAGCCATCACGACAAACAAGCAATCCAACACATGAGCAAACAAAAGGCAAACGGGCAAAAAGAGGCAAATAGAGAAAGAGAGGGAAGATAGAGAGAGAGAGGGCAAATAAAACGGGAAGGGTGAAGTGGGGGAGAGGAAAACGAGAGGCAAATGGCAAATAATGTAATACGGGAGATAGGGATTGTGATGGGTACTTGGTATGTTAACTTTTGCGCAGACTCCCCGGCAACGGTGCGAGAAATTGTTCTTGCTACCTCTTGAGCACTGCGTTGGATTTCCCCAAAGAGGAGAGGATGATGCAGCAAAGTAGCGTAAGTATTTCCCTCAGTTTTTGAGAACCAAGGTATCAATCCAGTAGGAGGCTACGCGCGAGTCCCCCGTACCTACACAAAAACAATAGCTGAATGCAACCAACGCGCTTAGGGGTTGTCAATCCCTTCACGGTCGCTTACGAAAGTGAGATCTGAAAGAGATGATAAGTAATATTTTTGGTATAGAGATGCAAAGTAAAAAGTAAAAGGGCAAAGTAAAAAGCAAAGCAATAATAAAGTGATGGAGATTGATATGATGACAAAGAGACCCGGGGGCCATAGGTTTCACTAGTGGCTTCTCTCAAGAGCATAAGTATTCTACGGTGGGTGAACAAATTACTATTGAGCAATTGACAGAATTGAGCATAGTTATGAGAATATCTAGGTATGATCATGTATATAGGCATCACGTCCGAGACAAGTAGACCGACTCCTGCCTGCATCTACTACTATTACTCCACTCATCGACCGCTATCCAGCATGCATCTAGAGTATTAAGTTAAAACAGAGTAACGCCTTAAGCAAGATGACATGATGTAGAGGGAAATTCATGCAATATGATAAACCATCTTGTTATCCTCGATGGCAACAATACAATACGTGCCTTGCTGCCCCTTCTGTCACTGGGAAAGGACACCGCAAGATCGAACCCAAAGCTAAGCACTTCTCCCATGGCAAGAAACCAATCTAGTAGGCCAAACCAAACTGATAATTCGAAGAGACTTGCAAAGATAACCAATCATACATAAAAGAATTCAGAGAAGATTCAAATATTATTCATAGATAGAATGGATCATAAACCCACAATTCATCGGTCTCAGCAAACACACTGCAAAAAGAAGACTACATCGAATAGATCTCCACTTCATCGGAGGGGCTTGAATGATGATGTAGAAGCCCTCCGTGATCGATGCCCCTCCGGCGGAGCTCCGGAAACAGGCCCCAAGATGGGATCTCGTGGATACAGAAAGTTGCGGTAGTGGAATTAGGTTTTTGGCTCCGTATCTGATCGTTTGGGTGTACGTAGGTATATATAGGAGGAAGGAGTACGTCGGTGGAGCTTCGAGGGCCCCACGAGGCAGGGGGCGTGCCCTAGGGGGGCTCCCTCCACCCTCGTGACCGCCTCGTGGCTTTCTTGACGGAGGGTCCAAGTCTCTTGGGTCTTATCTGATGAGAAAATCGCGTTCCCGAAGGTTTCATTCCGTTTGGACTCCGTTTGATATTCTGTTTCTCCGAAACACTGAAATAGGCAAAAAAACAGCAATTCTGGGCTGGGCCTCCGGTTAATAGGTTAGTCCCAAAAATAATATAAAAGTGGAAAATAAAGCCCAATATAGTCCAAAACAGTAGGTAATATAGCATGGAGCAATCAAAAATTATAGATACGTTGGAGACGTATCAAGCATCCCCAAGCTTAATTCCTGCTCGTCCTTGAGTAGGTAAATGATAAAAACAAAAATTTTTGATGCGAAGTGCTACTTGGCATAATTTCAATGTAAATATTCTTAATTGTGGTATGAATATTCAGATTCAAAAGATCAAGACAAAAGTTCATGTTGACATAAAAATAATAATACTTCAAGCATACTAACAAAGCAATTATGTCTTCTCGACTTGTGGGGGAATCATAGTCTCCATCATCCTTTCCTCACCTGGGACAATGCTCTAAAAATGATGATCATCACACTTTTTATTTTTCTTACAACTCAACAATTACAAATCAATACTTAGAACAAAATATGACTCTATATGAATGCCTCCGGCGGTGTACCAGGATATGCAATGAATCAAGAGTGACATGTATGAAAGAATTATGAACGGTGGCTTTTCCACAAATACGATGTCAACTACATGATCATGCTAGCAATATGACAATGATGGAGCGTGTCATAATGAACGGAATGGTGGAAAGTTGCATGGCAATATATATCGGAATGGCTATGGAAATGCCATGATAGGTAGGTATGGTGGCTGTTTTGAGGAAGGTATTTGGTGGGTGTATGATACCGGTGAAAAGTGCACGGTATTAGAGAGGCTAGCAATGGTGGAAGGAAGGAAAGTGCGTATAATCCATGGACTCAACATTAGTCATAAAGAACTCATATACTTATTGCAAAAATCTAAAAGTTAACAAAGTAAAGTATTACGCGCATGCTCCTAGGGGGATAGATTGGTAGGAAAAGACCATCGCTCGTCCCCGACCGCCACTCATAAGGAAGACAATCAATAAATAAATCATGCTCCGACTTCATCACGTAACGGTTCACCATACGTGCATGCTATGGGAATCACAAACTTTAACACAAGCATTTCTCAAATTCACAACTACTCAACTAGCATGACTCTAATATCACCATCCTCATATCTCAAAACAATTATCAAGCATCAATTTTTTTCTTAGTATTCAACACACTCAAAAGAAAGTTTTACAAATCTTGAATACCAAGCATATTAATTATTAAGCAAATTACCATGCTATTAAGACTCTCAAAATAATCTAAGTGAAGCATGAGAGATCAATAGTTTCTATAAAACAAATCCACCACCGTGCTCTAAAAGATATAAGTGAAGCACTAGAGTAAAACTATAGAGCTCAAAAGATATAAGTGAAGCACATAGAGTATTCTATCAAATTCCAAATTATGTATGGCTCTCTCAAAAGGTGTGTACAGCAAGGATGATTGTGGTAGACTAACAAGCAAAGACTCAAATCATAAAAGACGCTCCAAGCAAAACACATATCATGTGGTGAATAAAAATATAGCTCCAAGTAAAGTTACCGATAGAAGTAGACGAAAGAGGGGATGCCTTCCGGGGCATCCCCAAGCTTTGACTTTTTAGGTGTCCTTAGATTATCTTGGGGTTCCATGGGCATCCCCAAGCTTAGGCTATTGCCACTCCTTGTTCCATAATACATCAAATCTTTACCCAAAACTTGAAAACTTCACAACACAAAACTTAAACTAGAAAATCTCGTGAGCTCCGTTAGCGAAAGAAAACAAAACACCACTTCAAGGTACTGTGATGAACTCATTCTTTATTTATATTGGTGTTATACCTACTGTATTCCAACTTCTCTAAGGTTTATGAACTATTTTATTAGCCATAGATTCATCAAAATAAGCAAACAACACACGAGAAACAGAATCTGTCAAAAACAGAACAGTTTGTTGTAATCTGTAGCTAGCGCAAGATATGGAACCCCCAAAATTCTAAAATAAATTTATGGACGTGAGTAATGTATCTATTAATCATATGCAAAAAGAATTAACTAAATATCGCTCTCCAAATAAAAATTACAGCAGTTCTCGTGAGCGCTAAAGTTTCTGTTTTTTACAGCAAGTTCAACAAGACTTTCCCCAAGTCTTCCCAATGGTTCTACTTGGCACAAACACTAATTAAACACAAAAAACACACCAAAACAGAGGCTAAATAATTTATTATTACTAAACAGGAGCAAAAAGCAAGGAATAAAAATAAAATTGGGTTGCCTCCCAACAAGCGCTATCGTTTAACGCCCCTAGCTAGGCATAACAAGCAAGAATAGATCTAGGTATTGCCATCTTTGGTAGGCAATCCATAAGTGGCTCTCATGATAGATTCATATGGCAATTTTATTTTCTTTCTAGGGAAGTGTTCCATGCCCTTTTTTAATGGAAATTGAAATCTAATATTCCCTCCTTCATATCAATAATTGCACCAACCGTTCTAAGGAAAGGTCTACCGAGAATAATAGGGCAAGAAGGATTGCAATCTATATAAAGAACGATAAAATCTACGAGCACATAATTCCTATTTGAAACAATAAGAACATCATTAATTCTTCCCATAGATTTCTTAATAGTGGAATCCGCAAGATGCAAGTCTAGAGAGCAATCATCAAAATCACGGAAATCTAGCAAATCACACAAAGTTTTGGGAATAGTAGAGACACTAGCACCCAAATCACACAAAGCATAAAACTCATAATCTTTAATTTTAATTTTAATAGTAGGTTCCCACTCATCATAAAGTTTTCTAGGGATATAAACTTTCAACTCAAGTTTTTCTTCATAAGATTGCATCAAGGCATCAACGATATGTTCGGTAAAGGCTTTATTTTGACTATAAGCATGAGGAGATTTTAGCACGGATTGCAACAAGGAAATACAATCAATTAAAGAGCAATTTTCATAATTAAATTCCTTGAAATCCAATATAGTGGGTTTAGCATCGTCTAGGATTTTATTTCTTGTAATCCCACTTTTATCAATTTCATCATCAAGATCAAAATACTCCGAATTTTTAGAACGCCTTCTAGGTAAAGGTGGATCATATTCAGTCCCATCATTATCAAGATTAATATTGCAAAACAAAGATTTAATAGGGGACACATCAATAACTTTTAGATCTTCATCTTTATTTTCATAGGAATTGGAAGAACACGCTTTAATAAAGGCATCTTTCATAGCACGCGTCCTAGCGGTTCTTTCCTTGCACTCATCAATGGAAATTCTCATGGCTTTGAGAGACTCATTGATATCATGCTTAGGAGGAATAGATCTAAGATTTAAAGAATCAACCTCAAGAGAAATTCTATCAACGTTCCTAGCCAAATCATCAACTTTAAGCAATTTCTCTTCAAGCAAAGTATTAAAATTCTTTTGTGAATTCATAAACTCTTTAACACTACTCTCAAATTCAGAGGGCATTTTATTAAAATTTCCATAAGAGTTGTAGTAGTAATTTCCATAATTATTAGAAGGATTACTAGGATAAGGCCTAGGATTAAAATTCCCTCTATACGCGTTGTTACCAAAATTATTCCTACCAACAAAATTCACATCCACAGATTCATTATTATTCTCAATCAAAGTAGACAAAAGGCATATCATTAGGATCAGATGAACCACTCTCAGTAGCAAATAATTTCATAAGTTCATCCATCTTTCCACTCAAAACATTAATTTCTTCTATCGCATGCACTTTTTTATTAGTAGATCTTTCAGTGTGCCATTGAGAATAATTAACCATAATATTATCTAGGATTTTAGTAGCATCTCCTAAAGTGATTTCCATAAAAGTGCCTCCCGCGGCCGAATCTAAAAGATTTCTAGAAGCAAAATTCAATCCGGCATAAAATTTTTGTATAATCATCCACAAATTCAAACCATGAGTAGGGCAATTACGTATCATTAATTTCATTCTCTCCCAAGCTTGTGCAACATGTTCATGATCAAGTTGCTTAAAATTCATAATATCGTTTCTAAGAGAGATGATCTTAGCGGGAGGAAAATACTTAGAGATAAAAGCATCTTTGCACTTGTTCCATGAATCAATACTATTTTTAGGCAAAGATGAAAACCAAGCTTTAGCACGATCTCTAAGCGAAAAAGGAAATAGCTTCAATTTAACAATATCATTATCGACATATTTTCTTCTTTTGCATGTCACACAAATCAACGAAGCTATTAAGATGGGTAGCGGCATCTTCACTAGGAAGGCCGGAGAACGGATCTTTCATGACAAGATTCAGCAAAGCAGCATTAATTTCACAAGATTCAGCATCGGTAAGAGGAGCAATCGGAGTGCTAAGGAAATCATTATTGTTGGTATTGGTGAAGTCACACAATTTAGGTATTATCTTGAGCCATCGCGACAAACAAGCAATCCAACACACGAGCAAACAAAGCAAACGGGCAAAAGAGGCAAATAGAGAAAGAGAGGAGGATAGAGAGAGAGAGGGCGAATAAAACGGCAAGGGTGAAGTGGGGGAGAGGAAAACGAGAGGCAAATGGCAAATAATGTAATGCGGGAGATAGGGATTGTGATGGGTACTTGGTATGTTGACTTTTGCGCAGACTCCCCGGCAACGCAGAAATTCTTCTTGCTACCTCTTGAGCACTGCGTTGGATTTCCCCGAAGAGGAGAGGATGATGCAGCAAAGTAGCGTAAGTATTTCCCTCAGTTTTTGAGAACCAAGGTATCAATCCAGTAGGAGGCTACGCGCGAGTCCCTCGTACCTACACAAAAACAATAGCTCAACGCAACCAACGCGCTTAGGGGTTGTCAATCCCTTCACGGTCACTTACGAAAGTGAGATCTGATAGAGATGATAAATAATATTTTTGGTATTTTTGGTATAGAGATGCAAAGTGAAAAGTAAAAGGCAAAGTAAAAAAGCAAAGCAATAATAAAGTGATGGAGATTGATATGATGAGAAAGAGACCCGGGGGCCATAGGTTTCACTAGTGGCTTCTCTCAAGAGCATAAGTATTCTACGGTGGGTGAACAAATTACTGTTGAGCAATTGACAGAATTGAGCATAGTTATGAGAATATCTAGGTATGATCATGTATATAGGCATCACGTCCGAGACAAGTAGACCGACTCCTGCCTGCATCTACTACTATTACTCCACTCATCGACCGCTATCCAGCATGCATCTAGAGTATTAAGTTAAAAACAGAGTAACGCTAAGCAAGATGACATGATGTAGAGGGATAGTTTCATGCAATATGATAAAAACCCCATCTTGTTATCCTCGATGGCAACAATACAATACGTGCCTTGCTGCCCCTTCTGTCACTGGGAAAGGACACCGCAAGATCGAACCCAAAGCTAAGCACTTCTCCCATGGCAAGAAAAACCAATCTAGTAGGCCAAACCAAACTGATAATTCGAAGAGACTTGCAAAGATATAATCATACATAAAAGAATTCAGAGAAGATTCAAATATTATTCATAGATAGACTGGATCATAAACCCACAATTCATCGGTCTCAACAAACACACCGCAAAAAGAAGATTACATCGAATAGATCTCCACGAGAGAGGGGGAGAACATTGTATTGAGATCCAAAAAGAGAGAAGAAGCCATCTAGCTACTAACTATGGACCCGTAGGTCTGAAGTAAACTACTCACACTTCATCGGAGGGGCTTGGATGATGATGTAGAAGCCCTCCGTGATCGATGCCCCTTCCGGCGGAGCTCCGGAATAGGCCCCAAGATGGGATCTCGTGGATACAGAAAGTTGCGGCGGTGGAATTAGGTTTTTGGCTCCGTATCTGATCGTTTGGGGGTACGTAGGTATATATAGGAGGAAGGAGTACGTCGGTGGAGCTTCGAGGGCCCACGAGGAGGGGCGCGCCTGGGGGGTGCCCCACCCTCGTGACTCCTCGTGGCTTTCGGACGACGGTCCAAGTCTCCTGGGTCTTATCTGATGAAGAAAATCGTTTCCCGAAGGTTTCATTCCGTTTGGACTCCGTTTGATTATTCTGTTTCTCCGAAACCTAAAATAGGAAAAAAACAGCAGTTCTGGCTGGGCCTCCGGTTAATAGGTTATTCCAAAAATAATATAAAAGCGGAAAATAAAAAGCCCATATAGTCCAAAATAGTAGGTAATATAGCATGAGCAATCAACAATTATAGATACGTTGGAGACGTATCAGCTGCCGACAAGCGGCCCTACGAAGACGATAAACGGCAAGCTATAACCAGGAGCGCATCCTGCATGAGGTCAAGATGATCGCGGGCGCGCTGCCTAGTAAGTGGGGCCAGTGCTATAGAAAAGCAAGGAATTTGAAGGAGTCGGACGCTCACCTCGGAAACATCCGCTCAATCACCATTTTATTACGCTTTGTCCAAAGAGTCTATGACATGGCCGCAAAAATAAGCCAAAATAAGCGGCTTTGTCACCCAAGTTGGGTAGCCCTGGTTTGGAGGAAGCCCGCGAGGTCTAGGTCCTCCCAGTTGGGCCCTAGCGCCTCACGGACGAACGCCCATAAGACCCGAGCTGAGTGTGACTCCCTTGATTCAATCGTACACTAATCATACATGAAAATGTGTACGATCAAGATCAAGGACTCACGGGAAGATATCACAACACAACTCTAGACACAAATTAAAATAATACAAGCTTTATATTACAAGCCAGGGGCCTCGAGGGCTCAAATACACAAGAGTCAGCAGAAGCAACAATATCTGAGTACAGATATAAGTTAGACAAGATTGCCTTAAGAAGGCTAGCAAAAAAGCAACAACGATCGAAAAGGCAAGGCTTCCTGCCTGGGAGTCTCCTAACTACTCCAAGTCGTCAGCGGTCTTCACGTAGTAGTAGGCATCCTCCGGGTAGTAGTAGTCATCAGTGGCGTCGTCTGGCTCCTGGGATCCATCATCTGGTCGCAACAATCGGGTATGGGGGAAAAGAAGTAGCAAAGCAACCGTGAGTACTCATCCAAAGTACTCGCAAGACTTACATCAGATCTAAACTAAGTATGCATCTGTATCAAAGGAATGGGTTGTATCTGTGGACTAAACTGCAGAATGCCAGAAGGGAAGGGGAAAGCCTAGCCTATCAAAGACTAGCATCTTCTGGAAACCACCATCTTGCAGCAACAGGAGGGAGTAGAGTAGCATAAAGTAAAGTAGCGGTAATGTTATCAACCTCGGCCAGAGATCCTTTCTCGACTCCCTGCGAGAAAGCAATCCCAGAGCCTTACTATCCATTTCTCATCACAATCCATTTCTCATCACCATCCATTTCTCATCACCATCCATTTCTCATCACAAGTATCCAGTTCTAGTTGTACCGATCGGGATACAACTCCAAGTGTCCGTTACCGTAGGACAGGCTATCGATAGATGTTTTCTTCCCTGCAGGGGTGCACCAACTTACCCACCACGCTCGATTAACTCCGTCCGGACACACTTTCCTGGGTCATGCCCGGCCTCGGCCAAACAATACGCCGTAACCCAACCTAGGCTTAATAGAGAGGCCAGCACACCGGACTAAACCTATGCCTCCAGGGGTCATGGGCCGTCGCGCCGGGAACTCCTGCATATTGCATGGGCGGCCGATGAGCAGACCAAGCTACCTCCTTCAAAAAGGCAGGTGCTTACGTAGTCCAACCCGGCGCGCGCCGCTCAGTCGCTGACGTCTATTAAGCTTTGGCTGATGTATACGACGCAGAACGCCCATACTATGCCCACGTGATGGTTAGTGCTATCAGGCCAGAGGCCCCTCGGATCAAATATCCAAATCATAGTGGATTAGGAGCACGCGGTAACGAGCAGAGACTCATGATCGATATGACCCCGTCGCCCCGTCTTGAGTACTTGCGGCAAGGGCTAAGAATGCCCGGCCACACCTCGTAAGTATCTCGCGGGCAACTTCCAGGTCAACCCGACTCCACATCACTCGCTATTAAGCTCGCACGGGTACCCCTCAGGGTTGACCCGTCTTTAGTAACATGGCTCAGTGTAAAGTCATAGTAACCATAGTAACTGTGTGTCTAACACCAAGGGGAAAACCAGAGGAATCACCCCCGGTGAATTCCACTCGATGTTGTCATCAAGGTGAACATAAGAGGATCCACCCTCGAGGTTCACATTTGATGGGTTGCACGACAAAGCCGTAACGGAAGTGGTTAAGGAGGAAATCACCCTTGATGACCTCGACCGTATAGCTACACTACAGAGATCTC
>NC_053025.1:199905762-199924651 GCF_003073215.2 Triticum urartu | reverse complement strand
GATCCGGAACCTAACGATTCGAAGTAACAGGCGGCGCACTCCGGGTATTCTATCGCAGACAAACAAACAAGCATACAATAAGTACTCATCTAATGCACAGGTAAAACTCAAATAAGAGATCTAACCAGAAGGTTCAACTTAAGAACTCCGGTTGGCAAAAAGAATCAAATCGAACGAAGCAACGAAAGTCAAACGGCGAAAGAAAACAACTTCGTTCTAGTAATCTGGATCTAAGGCAAATTTTACAGTAGCAAAAATCTTGTTTAAGTTGGTTAAACGGATAGAGGGTTTCGAGACGAAACTCTAGGCGCTTGAATCGCCTGATTCCGATAAACGAGCGAAAAGTTATACTAAAACGAAAATCGGATCAGGAATCGCGATCAGAAAAATCGCGGATTTAATCCGAGAAAAAGAAAAACGACGAACGCTCGCTAGAACGAACGAACGGACGAACGCTCGCTATTTAAATAAACCGGAAAAACCGATCTATTTAAAAAAACCGAATCTAAAAAAAACCGACGAAAACCGATCTATTTTTTTAAAAAAACGTTGGCACGGAAGTCGAGGCGGCGGCGAACCTCGGCCGGGCGGCGGCGTGCGGCGGCGGGCGGCGGCGGCTTGGGGCTGGGCTGGGGCGGCTAGGGTTTCCCCGGGGCTGGGCCTCGGCTTATAAAGGCCCCCTCGGGCCGGAGTCCTAGTCGGACACGGCCCGTAGGTCGGTTCGTTTTTTTAAATTATTCCGCTCGGAAGAAAAATAAAAAGAAATACTAAACGGACTCCAAAAATTCCGAAATAAATTTTCACGGGCTTCTAAAATCAAGCCGCACAAGGTGAACATTTATTTGGGACCTAAATGCAATTTTGAAAAATGCACATTTTTCCTAAATTCAAATAAAACACCGAAAAACTCCAAAATAAAATCTTATTTGATTTTATTATTAAATCCTCAATATTTCTTTATTTTGGGAAAGTCATTTTATTCCCTCTCTCATATTTTTGTAATAGAAATAATTGATGATAAAATAAATAAAATCAAATGATCCTATTCTCAAAATTTGAGAAAACTCAAATATGAAAATAACGAAATCCCCAACTCTCTCCGTGGGTCATTGAGTTGCGTAGAATTTCTAGGATCAACCAAAATGCAAAATAAAATATGGTATGCATTGATGATCTAATGTATAACATTCCAAATTGAAAATTTGGGATGTTACAAACCTACCCCCCTTAAGATGAATCTCGCCCTCGAGATTCGGGTTGGCTAGAAAATAGGTGAGGGTGGTCTTTGAGCAAGTCTTCCTCTCGTTCCCAGGTGGCTTCATCCTCTGTGTGGTGGCTCCACTGAACTTTGCAAAACTTGATAACCTTGCCGAGTGACTCGACTGGCAAACTCGAGAATCTTAATTGGTTTCTCCTCGTAGGTCAAATCGTTATCCAACTGAATAGTTTCCAATGGCACTGTGTCTCTCAACGGTATGTCAGCCATCTCCGCGTGACATTTTCTTTAACTGAGAAACGTGGAACACATCATGAACTCCTGACAATCCTTCGGGCAATTCCAACTTGTAGGCCACTTCTCCCATACGCTCCAAAACTCGATATGGTCCTACAAATCGTGGCGCTAACTTCCCTTTAACTCCAAAACGCTTTGTTCCCCGAAGTGGAGATACTCGAAGATAAGCTCTATCTCCAACTTCGTAAACTGTCTCCTTGCGTTTAGAATCTGCATAACTCTTCTGTCTGGACTGGGCTACCTTGAGCCTATCGCGAATCAACTTCACCTTCTGTTCAGACTCTTTAATCAAGTCAGGTCCAAACAACTGGCGGTCTCCAACTTCGTCCCATGACAACGGTGTCCTGCACCTCCTTCCATACAAGTCGAAAGGGGCCATCTTTAAACTGGTTTGATAACTGTTGTTGTAAGAGAACTCTGCATATGGCAAATTATCGTCCCAACTAGATCCATAATCTAGCGCACAAGCTCTCAGCATATCCTCCAAAATCTGATTGACTCTCTCGGTCTGTCCATCTGTCTGTGGATGAAAAGCTGTACTGAATTCTAGCCTGGTACCCAAAGTTTCGTGCAACTGCTTCCAGAACTTTGAGGTAAACTGGGTTCCTCTATCTGATACGATACTCCTCGGAACTCCATGCAGACATACGATCCTGGTCATGTATATCTTTGCCAACTTAGCACTGGTGTAAGTGGTCTTTACCGGGATGAAATGAGCTACTTTCGTCAATCGATCAACTACAACCCAAATCGAGTCATAGCCTGAACGAGTCCTGGGCAATCCCGTGATAAAATCCATGCCTAGCTTATCCCACTTCCATTCGGGTATCGGCAATGGTTGTAACAATCCTGCTGGCTTCTGATGCTCTGCCTTTACTCTCTGACATACATCACAAACTGCTACATACTCCGCAATATCCTTCTTCATTCCGGTCCACCAGAAAATATCCTTCAAATCCAAATACATCTTGGTATTTCCTGGGTGAATCGAATACGGTGAGTCGTGTGCCTCTTGCAAAATCAACTTCCTGATCTCCGGGTCATTGGGCACGTAAACACGGTCTTCAAACCATAGGGTGTCGTGCTCATCCTCACGAAATCCTTTAGCTTTTCCTTTGCTCAGTTTCTCCTTTATAGCGGCAATCTCTTTGTCAGCTTTCTGAGCTTCCCTGATTTTATCCATCAAAGTTGACTGAATCTCCAATGCTGCTACATAGCCTCTCGGAACTATTTCCAAACATAGTTCACGAAGATTTTCGGCTAACTCCCTTGGTATTTCTCCCGTCATTAATGTATTGACATGGCTCTTACGGCTTAATGCGTCAGCTACTACATTAGCCTTTCCAGGATGATAATGCAATTTCATATCATAATCCTTGATAAGCTCCAACCATCTCCTTTGTCTGAGATTTAACTCCTTCTGTGTGAAAATGTACTTCAAACTCTTATGATCCGTGTACACCTCACAATGATTTCCAATGAGGAAATGTCTCCATGTTCAATGCATGCACTACGGCTGCTAACTCCAAATCATGCGTGGCATAATTCAACTCATGAGGCTTCAGTTGTCTTGAGGCATATGAAACAACTCTCCCTTCCTGCATAAGCACTGCTCCAAGTCCTCGACGTGAAGCGTCGCAATACACCTCATAATCTTTGGTCTGGTCTGGCAAAATCAATACTGGTGAGGTAACCAAACGTTTCTTCAACTCCTGGAAACTAGCCTCACATTCCTCTGTCCATATGAACTTGGTATCCTTCTTCAACAACTCAGTCATAGGCTTCGCAATCTTTGAGAAATTCTCAATAAATCTCCGGTAGTATCCTGCGAGTCCAAGAAAACTCCGGATCTCTCCAACTGTTGTTGGGGCTTCCCACTTGGTCACGGTTTCAACTTTAGCGGGATCTACTGCTATACCTTCTCCAGATATAACGTGTCCGAGGAATCCTACTTCCTTCAACCAAAACTCACATTTGCTGAACTTGGCATATAATTGATGTTCTCTGAGCTTTCCAAGTACCAAACGCAAATGCTCCTTATGCTCCTCTTCATTCTTCGAATAAACCAGGATATCATCAATGAACACTACGACGAACTTATCCAGAAACTCCATAAACACTTTGTTCATCATGTTCATAAAATAGGCAGGTGCGTTAGTCAGACCAAATGACATAACGGTATACTCATACAGCCCATACCTGGTGGTAAAAGCTGTCTTCGGAATATCCTGTTCTCGAATCTTCAACTGGTGGTATCCTGATCGCAGATCGATCTTGGAAAATACCTTAGCTCCTTGCAATCGATCAAACAGATCATTGATCATTGGTAGTGGGTACTTGTTCTTGATCGTTACTTCATTCAATCCTCGATAATCAACAACCATCCTTAACGATCCATCCTTCTTCTCCACTAGAAGTACTGGCGATCCCCAAGGCGAAGAACTTGGGCGAATATATCCTTATCCAGTAACTCCTTAATCTGCTTCTTAATTTCCACCAAATCCTTTGCTGGCATCCTATATGGTCTCTTTGATATTGGCCCTGTGCCTGGCAATAGCTCAATCAAAAACTCAATATCTCTATCCGGTGGCATGCCTGGCAACTCCTCTGGAAATACATCAGGGAAATCCCTTACCACTGGTACTTCCTCCTGCACAACTCCTGTTAGGCAATTTACTTGAGTCCTCTTTGGCACATGCCGGGATACATACTTGATCCTTCTCCCTTCTGGGGTGGTAAGCAAAATTGACTTACTAGCACATTCAATATTCCCTTCATACTTTGATAACCAATCCATGCCTAATATCACATCCAATCCTTGAGATTCCAATACTATTAGGTCTGAGGGAAAAACATAGTTACCAATCCTTAATGGTAACCGATCACACCATAGACTAGCCACATACTCTGCTCCAGGCGAGGTTACTAACATGGGTGACCTAAGGGCTTGGGTTGGTAGGTTATACTTATCCACAAATCCCCTTGAGATGTATGAATGCGATGCACCAGTATCAAAAAGAACGAGTGCAGTAAATGACTTAACCAAAAACTTACCTATTACTGCATCGGGCTGAGCTTCAACCTCCTCCACGCTAACGTGGTTCACCTGTCCCCTGTTGAAAGGGTTCGGCTTCTTCCCAGAACTTCCATTGCCATTTTGGCCTTCAGGACATTCATTGGCATAATGTCCGGTCTTCTGACACTTAAAGCAAGTGACTTGGCTCAGGTCCTTCTTGGCTGGGGTTGATGGGGTTGGTGCGGTTCTGGCCGTTGCTTCCTCCATTGCCATTACCATTCTTGGTGCCATTGTGATTGTGCGAGCTACCTCCTCCATGGGTATGCTGAAAATGTCCTCCCGGTCTAGGGGTAAAACGTGGCTTCTGCTGAGCTCCTGAATTGTACTTCCCTTGTCCATACTTCCTCTTGCGATTCTCAATTTGCTGCTGCTTGCCTTCAATCATAAGAGCACGATCTACCAACTCCTGGTAGTTGTTGAAGGTTGCTACCATCAACTGCATGCTCAACTCATCATTCAGTCCTTCCAGAAACTTCTCCTGCTTAGCTGCATCCGTAGCAACGTCATCTGGGGCATAACGTGCTAGCTTACTAAAGTCCTCCACATACTGGCCAACTGTCCGTCCTCCTTGGCGCAAGTTGCGAAACTCACGCTTCTTCATGGCCATAGCTCCTGCTGAAACATGGGCAGTACGAAAAGCCTGCTGAAACTGGTCCCATGTGACAGTGTCGAAGGGAAAGTGGCTGTGAAATTCTCCCACCATGATGCTGCGGGTCCTTCTAGCTGATGTGCGGCAAACTTCACCTTCTCCGCATCTGTGCATCCTGCTGGGTCAACTCCCTAGCTGTCTTGCGGAGCCAATCATCTGCTACTATCGGCTCGGTGCTACTGGAAAACACCGGCGGATTCAGCCTAAGAAAACGGGCTAAGTGGTCAACAGGTGGTGGTGGTGGTGGGTTGTTGTTGTTGTTCCCTGATTCTGATTCTGGACTAGCAACTGCATCAATGTGTTCTGCTGCTGGATCAACTGGGTGAGCTCCGGTGGAAAGGCAAATCCGGGGTCACGTCTCGGAGGCATCTGAGGGTTTAGAAAAGATGAGATATAAGAATAGAGGGGGTCTAAAGAGAAAACACTACCCATATGCACATGAGGCAAAAGCAAACAATTCACTTCAATCAATCAAACAAGGGCATACAATCGATCTAACTATCGCAAAAGTGCTCGGACTACTATATTTACATGGTGGACTACTACTACTGATGAGGTGGTCTACTAGAAATATTCTTCGGTTGCAGACTCCATGATATCTGCTCCAGCTTCATCAACATAGTCATCATCGCTACTATCTGCTTCCGAGTCGGTGCCGTCGATGATGATGTAGTCTTCCGGGCTAATCTCCTTGGGTTCTTCGTCTTCATCTACTGGCGTAGGGCCTCCCATAAATATTCCAATCTTCTTGATCAGGTCGTCATTCTTCTCCACCAATACTTCAATTTCTTCTTCATAATCTTCACGTGTAGCCTTGAGTTCTTCCTCCAGTTCCTTGATTCTAGTCTTAGCCTTCTTCAGATCTATCATGTCGGCGCACATCTGGTTCTCCTGTCGTCGAATGTGCTGGTTTAACTCCTGGATAAAAGCTGCGATTGATCTATCCTTCCTGGTGCTGATCATCTCCCAGTGTTCATCTCGGCGCCCACAAATCTGGTAGATAGTATCCTTGAGATCCTTGCGGTAGACTTCTCCAATGCGTCCCATGGCGATGTGAGCTGCCATGCTCTTTCCTAGACTCCAAGTTGGTGCATCAAAAGAAAACTCTATGGGCTCAGTGACTGGCATGAACGTCCTTCCTGGAACTTGAACTTGAATCATCCAGCGCTCTTCTTCAGGTAAAGTGGCGTTGTAGGTTCCCGTGAAGCTTGGTACTCCTATGTTCAGGTATCTAGTGACTTCCTTCAAGTGTCGTCCAAAGGGTGTATCTTCATCCGGTTGTGTGAACTTGTTCCTTGCATCCGCCATCCTAAAGAGTAGAAAAGATGAGAGGTCAGAAGAGAAGAGAGTGAATAGTGATCTAGGTCTTTAGCTTAGTGGTCGTGTCCTACAGTCAGCGTGTGCTCTGATACCATCTCTGTAGCGACCAGACCTCAAACAGTCTGATCTCTGTGCTCCGGTGTCATCCCTGGATCAGTAATGCTGACACCACACAGTACTCAGAGGATTTATAGCAGAGTAGCAATCACACACTTATTACATCGAGTGTCTCAAAAGAGAACTTATTACAATAAATATGGCTTAAGGCCATCTAATAACGATAACAGCGGAAGGCTTGGAAGATAAGTGAGTCCATCAACTCCAACGGCATCACTGAGTATAGAACCACGACCTAAAACTCCTTAATCGTCGTCTGAAAAGTCTGCAACATTAACGTTGCAGCCCGAAACGGGTCAGCACATGGAATATGCTGGCAAGGTAACACATAGAGAGTAATGGAATGAAACAGCTATACTATATGCATATTTGGCTGGTGGAAAGCTCTATGGTTACAGTTTTGCGTAAAGCCAATTTTTCCCTACTTCAAAGGAATAAAATTTATTTAACTATCATGGTAGTTGTTAAACATTGAGAATGGTTGACAGCATTCTCAATCCCAATTAAAAACATAACCCAACAAAATTAATTTAGAGTAACATGTTGAGATTCACATGATAATCCAAGTGTACTAGATACTCAAGATGTCCATAACCGGGGACACGGCTAATCATGATTAGTTTATTACACTCTGCAGAGGTTTGCGCACTTTTCCCCACAAGACTCGATCGCCTCCGTTTGGTTTCTCGCACTACAAGGTGTTTGAGAAGACGGATGACCGAGACATAGTCTTTCAGAAGCGCTAGCACCTTACGATCGGGTAGACCGTACCACCTACATCCCCTACATCTGCTAGTCTACCACTGTAAGAGTTCGCACGACTTAGTCAACTATGCTAGAGCCCATAATAGCTTGTGGCTGCACACGGAAGTTTCTAGTATGAATAGTCTCATGATCCCTTTGAGCCTGGGTGGCGGTCCAAAAGAAAACAGGCAAGTCCTGGAATACCCAGGTGCCTCAATCCACCCAGATGTGTGTTTAAGTTGCCACCTTAGATAAACCATTAATTAACAATCTCACATCTGTCATGGATATCACTCACCCAATCCACGTCTACTAGCACTCGGGCCCTAGTGACAAAGCATTAAGCATAGCAAAGTCATACCAACATCAATCTCAGAACATAGTAGACACTAGGGATCAAACCCTAACAAAACTAACTTGATTACATGATAGATCCCATCAACCATCACCGTCCAGCAAGCCTACGATGGAATTACTCACGCACGGCGGTGAGCATCCGTGAAATTGGTGATGGAGGATGGTTGATGATGACGATGGCGACGGATTCCCCTCTCCGGAGCCCCGAACGGACTCCAGATCAGCCCTCCCGAGAGGTTTTAGGGCTTGGCGGCGGCTCCGTATCGGTAAAACGTGATGATTTCTTCTCTCTTATTTTTTCTCATCGAAACTCAATACATGGAGGTGGAGTTGGAGTCGGAGACGCAACAGGGGGCCCACGAGGTAGGGGGCGCGCCCCCCACCCTTGTAGCAAGACGGTGGGCCCCCTGTTCTTCATCTTTGGCAGGTATTTTTCTTATTTTCTGAAAAGTGTCTCCGTGAAGTTTCAGGTCATTCCGAGAACGTTTTTTAGTGCACATAAATAACACCATGGTAATTCTACTGAAAACAGTGTCAGTCTGGGTTAGTTCCATTCAAATCATGCAAGTTAGACTCCAAAACAAGGGCAAAAGTGTTTGGAAAAGTAGATACGCTGGAGACGTATGAAAAACTCCGAAATAAAATCTTATTTGATTTTATTATTAAATCCTCAATATTTCTTTATTTTGGGAAAGTCATTTTATTCCCTCTCTCATATTTTTGTAATAGAAATAATTGATGATAAAATAATAAAATCAAATGATCCTATTCTCAAAATTTGAGAGAACTCAAATATGAAAATAACGAAATCCCCAACTCTCTCCGTGGGTCATTGAGTTGCGTAGAATTTCTAGGATCAACCAAAATGCAAAATAAAATATGGTATGCAATTGATGATCTAATGTATAACATTCCAAATTGAAAATTTGGGATGTTACACTTATGCTCATCATATGAATCCACCGTAGGTGGCGAGTTCTAGATAGAAAATGAATTTTGCACAAAGGTATTTGTGAGTAAGAGATACTGATCGCATTGGTCGTGGAGGAAAGCGGTGAGGCCTGCATTCTGAGCCAATTCATGAAAATCTTCATAAATCCGGCTGCTCTCAAGAAATCCGAAGGCCATTCACACGCCCGAACCTCCGCGGTGCGAGGCAGATTATACTTAGGCTTTGGTGCCTTTTCCTTCGAGCTTTGGCTCGATGAGCCCCTCAAAAGTCTCCTCATCATTTTCTGAAAAATTCTGAAATTTTTAGTAACTTCAAAATAAAAGTAAACCAAACTCAATAATATTGATAGCAACTACTCCTACAAGTGCCTAGGGCCTATATCATGCATCAAAACTACTTTTGACCATATAAATTTGACATGCAAGCTCAAGAACAGGGTCACCTAAGCAGCAAAAAATTTGCAATGAATAAAGCACTAGAACAAAAACTAATTGGACCAATGAAGGAGTCACATACCAAGGAACAATCTCCCCAAGCAGTTTTGTGAGAGGTGCTTTGAGCAAGGAGATCGAAAATGGCAGCAAAACGAGCTTGGACTCGGGTTTGAGCTGGGTTATTCGTGTTTGTGGGAGGAAGAAGAAGTGTGTGGGTGAAAGGATAAGTGGAGGAGGGCCACCGTGGGCCCACGAGGCAGGGGGCGCGCCCAGGGGTAGGGCGCGCCCTCCACCCTCGTGGGCAGGTGGTTGACCCCCCTGCTGTGTTCTCAGTGCCAAATATTCTCAAATATTCTAGAAAAAATCATATTTAAATTTCAGGGCATTTGGAGAACTTTTATTTTCGGGGTATTTTTATATTGCACGGATAATCAGATAACAGACAGAAAAATATTTATTTTTATTTTATTTAATATAAATAACAAAAAGTAAAAGCGGGGTACAGAAGGTTGTGCCTTCTAGTTTCATCCATCTCATGATCATCAAAAGGAATCCTCTAACAAGGTTGATCAAGTCTTGTTAATGAACTCATTCCGAATAACATGGAACCGGAGAAATTTCGAATAACACTATGTTACCTCAACGGGGATGTGAACATCCCCAATAATAAGAATATCATATTTCTTCTTGACAGTAGGAAGAGGAAATTCAAAACCTCCAAATATAATTGATGGAATTTTTCCAATAGAGTTGATACTATGAATTGAGGTTGTTTCCTCGGAAGTGTACCGTATGCTCATTACCATTAACATGAAAAGTGACATTGCCTTTAGTGCAATCAATAACAGCCCCTGCAGTATTCAAAAAGGGTCTTCCAAGAATAATAGACATACTATCGTCCTCGGGAATATCAAGAATACAAAGTCTGTTAAAATAGTAATGTTTGCAACTACAACAGGCACATCCTCAAATACCGATAGGTATAGCAGTTGATTTATCAGCCATTTGCAAAGATATTTTAGTAGGTGTCAACTTATTCAAATCGAGTCTACGATATAAAGAGAGAGGCATAACACTAACACCGGCTCCAAGATCACATAAACAGTTTTAACATAGTTTCTTTTAATGGAGCATGGTATAGTTGGTACTCCTGGATCTCCAAGTTTCTTTGGTATTCCACCCTTAAAAGTATAATTAGCAAGCATGGTGGAAATTTCAGCTTCCGGTATCTTTCTTTTATTTGTAATAATATCTTTCATGTACTTAGCATAAGGATTGGTTTTGAGCATATCAGTTAATCGCATACGCAAAAAGATAGGTCTAATCATTTCAGCAAAGCGCTCAAAATCCTCATCATCCTTTTTCTTGGATGGTTTGGGAGGAAAAGGCATGGGTTTCTGAACCCAAGGCTCTCTTTCTTTACCATGTTTCCTAGCAACAAAGTCTTTTTTATCATAACGTTGATTCTTTGATTGTGGGTTATCAAGATCAACAGCAGGTTCAATTTCTATATCATTATCATTACTAGGTTGAGCATCATTATGAACATTATTATAACATTATCACTAGTTTCAGGTTCATTACCAGATTGTGTTTCAGCATCAGAAATAGAAATATCATTTGGATTCTCAGGTGTTTCAACAATAGGATCACTAGAAGCATGCAAAGTCCTATCATTTTTCTTTTTCTTCCTTTTAGAAGGACTAGGTGCATCTATATTATTTCTCTGAGAATCTTGCTCAATTCTCTTAGGGTGGCCTTCAGGATACAAAGGTTCCTGAGTCATTCTACCAGTTCTAGTAGCCACTCTAACAGCATTATCATTATTTTACTATTCAATTCATTGAGCAAATCATTTTGAGCTTTAAGTACTTGTTCTACTTGAGTGGTAACCATAGAAGCATGTTTACTAATAAGTTTAAGTTCACCTTTAACATTAGCCATATAATCACCCAAGTGTTCAAGCATATTTGAATTGTATTTCAATTGTCTACCAAAATAAGCATTAAAGTCTTCTTGCTTAGCCATAAATTTATCAAACTCATCTAAGCATGGGCTAGCAAATTTAGTAAATGGGATTTCAGCTTTATCATATCTATAGAGAGAATTTACCTTTACTACCTGTGTCGGGTTATCAAGACCATGAGTTTCTTCAATAGGTAATGGATTAAGATTATATGTTTCTTCAACAGGCGGTAAATTAAGACCATGTATTTCTTCAATAGGAGGTAAATTCTTAACATCTTCAGCTTTAATACCTTTTTCTTTCATAGATTTCTTTGCCTCTTGCATATCTTCAGGACTGAGAAATAGAATACCCCTCTTCTTCGGAGTTGGTTTAGGAATAGGCTCAGGAATTGGCTCCGGAGGTGTCCAATTATTTTCATTTGTCAACATATTATTCAATAGAATTTCAGCTTCATCCGGTGTTCTTTCCCTGAAAACAGAACCAGCACAACTATCCAGGTAATCTCTGGAGGCATCAGTTAGTCCATTATAAAAGATATCAAGTATTTCATTTTTCTTAAGAGGATGATCAGGCAAAGCATTAAGTAATTGGAGAAGCCTCCCCCAAGCTTGTGGGAGACTCTCTTCTTCAATTTGCACAAAATTATATATATCCCTTAAAGCAGCTTGTTTCTTATGAGCAGGGAAATATTTAGCAGAGAAGTAATAAATCATATCCTGGGGACTACGCACACAACCAGGATCAAGAGAATTAAACCATATCTTAGCATCACCCTTTAATGAGAACGGAAATATTTTAAGGATATAAAAGTAGCGAGTTCTCTCATCTTTAGTGAACAGGGTGGCTATATCATTCAATTTAGTAAGATGTGCCACAACAGTTTCAGATTCATAACCATGAAAAGGATCAGATTCAACCAAAGTAATTATATCAGGATCAATAGAGAATTCATAATCCTTATCAGTAACACAGATAGGTGAAGTAGCAAAAGCAGGGTCAGGTTTCATTCTAGCATTTAGAGATTGCTTACTCCATTTAGCTAATAACCTTTTGATTCATTTCTATTTTTGCAAGCTAAAATAGAAAGAAGCTTCTTGATCAAAAACATAACCCTTAGGAATAACAAGTGATTCTTCATCATCACTTTCATCAGTATCATCAGATTCAATATTTTCAATTTCTCTAGGCCCTAGCAAGTTGTTCATCAGAAAATCACTAAGTGGCATAGTAGTATCAGGCATAGAGGTAGTTTCATCATAAGTATCATGCATAGCAGAAGTGGCATCATCAATAACATGCGACATATAGAACGAATAGCAGAAGCAGGTGTAGGTGTCGCAAACTTACTCATAACAGAAGGTGAATCAAGTGCAGAGCTAGATGGCAGTTCCTTACCTCCCCTCGTAGTTGAGGGATAGATCTTGGTTTTTGGATCTCTCAAGTTCTTCATAATGATAAGCAGATATATATCCCAAGTGACTCAAAGAATAGAGCTATGCTCCCCGGCAACGGCGCCAGAAAATAGTCTTGATAACCCACAAGTATAGGGGATCGCACACAGTTTTCGAGGGTAAAGTATTCAACCCAAATTTATTGATTCGACACAAGGGGAGCCAAAGAATACTCTCAAGTATTAGCAGCTGAGTTGTCAATTCAACCACACCTGGAAACTTAATATCTGCAGCAAAGTATTTAGTAGCAAAGCAATATGATAGTAGTGGTAACGGTAGCAAAAGGTAACAGTAGTAAAAGTAATGTTTTTGGTATTTTGTAGTGATGATAGCAATAGCAACGGAAAGTAAATAAGCGAAGAACAATATATGGAAAGCTCGTAGGCAATGGATCGTGATGGAGAATTATGCCGGATTGGTTCATCATGTAACAGTCATAACCTAGGGTGACACAGAACTAGCTCCAGTTCATTGATATAATGTAGGCATGTATTCCGAATATAGTCATACGTGCTTATGGAAAAGAACTTGCATGACATCTTTTGTCCTACCCTCCCGTGGCAGCGGGGTCCTTACGGAAACTAAGGGATATTAAGGCCTCCTTTTAATAGAGTACCGGAACAAAGCATTAACACATAGTGAATACATGAACTCCTCAAACTACGGTCATCACCGGTAAGTATCCCGATTATTGTCACTTCGGGGTTAACGGATCATAACACATAATAGGTGACTATAGACTTGCAAGATAGGATCAAGAACACTCATATATTGATGAAAACATAATAGGTTCAGATCTGAAATCATGGCACTCGGGCCCTAGTGACAAGCATTAAGCATAGCAAAGTCATAGCAACATCAATCTCAGAACATAGTGGACACTAGGGATCAAACCCTAACAAAACTAACTCGATTACATGATAGATCCCATCCAATCCATCACCGTCCAGCAAGCCTACGATGGAATTACTCACGCACGGTGGTGAGCATCATGAAATTGGTGATGGAGGATGGTTGATGATGACGATGGCGACGGATTCCCCTCTCCGGAGCCCCGAACGGACTCCAGATCAGCCCTCCCGAGAGGTTTTAGGGCTTGGCGGCGGCTCCGTATCGTAAAACGCGATGATTTCTTCCTCTGATTTTTTTCTCCCCGAAACTCAATATATGGAGTTGGAGTTGGAGTCGGAGAGGCAACAGGGGGCCCACGAGGTAGGGGGCGCGCCCTAGGGGGGCAGGCGCCCCCCACCCTCGTGGAGAGGTGGTGGGCCCCCTGGCCTTCATCTTTTGCAGGTATTTTTCTTATTTTCTGAAAAGTGGCTCCGTGAAGTTTCAGGTCATTCCGAGAACGTTTGCTCCTGCACATAAATAACACCATGGTAATTCTGCTGAAAACAAGCGTCAGTCCGGGTTAGTTCCATTCAAATCATGCAAGTTAGAGTCCAAAACAAGGGCAAAAGTGTTTGGAAAAGTAGATACGTTGGAGACGTATCCAGTGGCCCCCACCCTCGTGGCCCCTCACAGCTCCACCGACCTACTTCTTCCTCCTATATATATCCATATACCCCGAAAACATCCAGGAGCACCACGAAACCCTATTTCCACCGCCGCAACCTTCTGTACCCAAGAGATCCCATCTTGGGGCCTTTTCCGGAGCTCCTCCGGAGGGGGAATCGATCACGGAGGGCTTCTACATCAACACCATAGCCTCTCCGATGATGTGTGAGTAGTTTACCACAGACCTTCGGGTCCATAGTTATTAGCTAGATGGCTTCTTCTCTCTCTTTGGATCTCAATACAAAGTTCTCCTCGATCTTCTTGGAGATCTATTCGATGTAATTCTTTTTGCGGTGTGTTTGTCGAGATCCGATGAATTGTGGGTTTATGATCAAGATTATCTATGAACAATATTTGATTCTTCTCTGAAATCTTTTATGTATGATTTGTTATCTTTGCAAGTCTCTTCGAATTATCAGTTTGGTTTGGCCTACTAGATTGATCTTTCTTGCAATGGGAGAAGTGCTTAGCTTTGGGTTCAATCTTGCGGTGTCCTTTCCCAGTGACAGCAGGGGCAGCAAGGCACGTATTGTATTGTTGCCATCGAGGATAAAAAGATGGGGTTTATATCATATTGCTTGAGTTTATCCCTCTACATCATGTCATCTTGCCTAATGCGTTACTCTGTTCTTATGAACTTAATACTCTAGATGCATGCTGGATAGCGGTCGATGTGTGGAGTAATAGTAGTAGATGCAGAATCATTTCGGTCTACTTGTCGCGGACGTGATGCCTATATACATGATCATGCCTAGATATTCTCATAATTATGCACTTTTCTATCAATTGCTCGACAGTAATTTGTTTACCCACCGTAATACTTATGCTATCTTGAGAGAAGCCACTAGTGAAACCTATGGCCCCGGGTCTATCTTTCTATCATATAAGTTTCCAATCTATTTTACTTTGCAATCTTTACTTTCAATCTATATCATAAAAATACCAAAAATATTTATCTTATTATCTCTATCAGATCTCACTCTCGTAAGTGACCGTGAAGGGATTGACAACCCCTTTATCGCGTTGGTTGCGAGGGCTGGCGAGTCGTTCATTGTCGTTGTTAGGACGCGTGTTGAAGTCTTCAATAGCAGAAATGTTCTTCACTTGTAAATCAAACATCATGTCGTCGCGCGATCGACGGGCGGGGCGCGGGAGGACGGCAACTGGCGCCGCTGAGAGGTAGCGGTCGACGATAGCGTCCCATGCCGCCGAGGAGGGGGGGGCGCACGGGCACGAGCGCGGCGGGTGCAGCCAAACGCACGGGGACCGGCGCCGCAGTGGGTGGAGGGGCGCGCATAGGCACGGGCACGGGCGCTGGCGCTGGCATGTACACGAGCTCGCGCGGGTCTGCGAGAACCTCGCTGACGCCCGCGGCTTCCAACTCTGCGATAGTGCTCGGCGACCAGCCCGTCAATGCTACAGGGATGGTCGCTGGCGCGGGTGCGGGATGGGAGTCCTGGATTAGGGGGTCTCCGGACAGCCGGACTGTATCCTTTGGCCGGACTGTTAGACTATGAAGATACAAGATTGAAGACTTCGTCTCGTGTCCGTATGGGACTCTACTTGGCGTGGAAGGCAAGCTAGGCAATACAGATATGGATATCTCCTCCTTTGTAACCGACCTTGTGTAACCCTAACCTCTCCGGTGTCTATATAAACCGGAGGGTTTTAGTCCGTAGGACGAACAACAATCATACCATAGGCTAGCTTCTAGGGTTTAGCCTCTCTGAGCTCATGGTAGATCTACTCTTGTACTACCCATATCATCAATATTAATCAAGCAGGACGTAGGGTTTTACCTCCATCAAGAGGGCCCGAACCTGGGTAAAACATTGTGTCCCTTGCCTCCTGTTACCATCCGGCCTAGACGCATAGTTCGGGACCCCCTACCCGAGATCTGGCGGTTTTGACACCGACATTGGTGCTTTCATTGAGAGTTCCTCTGTGTCGTCGCCGTTAGGCTTGATGGCTCCTACTATCATCAATGGCGATGCAATCCAGGGTGAGACTTTTCTCCCCGGACAGATCTTCGTGTTCGGCGGCTTTGCACTGCGGGCCAATTCGCTTGGCCATCTGGAGCAGATTGAAAGTTACGCCCCTGGCCACCAGGTCAGGTTTGGAAGCTTAAACTACACGGCCGATATCCGTGGAGACTTGATCTTCGACGGATTCGAGCCTCTGCCTTGTGCGTCACGCGGTCACGATGAGTATGATTTAGCTCTACCATCGGACAGTGTTCAGGAGATCGCACAGGCAGCCGCTCCGACCCTCAATTCGGAGCCAGTTGCGCCGTCCATGGACGGGTGGATGGACCCCGCCACGGAGGCCTTACCCTCAGCGGCGATCGAGCCAAACATCGACCTTACCTTCACGAGAGCCGTGTTGTTAAACTGCCGGATCCTTCTCCGGCCACGGACTCCGAACCGCCTGCGCCCGTTCCTATCGAATCCGATTGGGCGCCGATCATGGAGTTTACCTCCGCGGATATTTTTCAGCACTCGCCCTTTGGCGACATACTGAACTCATTAAGGTCTCTCTCCTTGTCAGGAGGATCCTGGCCGAACTATGTCCGGCAGGATTGGGATGCGGATGACGAAGAAATTCGCCCACCCACCACCCACTTAGTAGCCACTGTCGATGACTTAACCGACATGCTCGACTTCGACTCCGAAGACATCGACGGTATGGACGACGATGCGGGAGACGAAGAGGAACCACTGCCCACAGGGCACTGGACAGCCACCTCATCATACGATATATACATGGTGGATACACCCAAAGAAGGCAATGGCGACGAGATACGGAGGATGACCCCTCCAAGAAGCAACCCAAGCGCCGACGTCAGCGGCGCCGCTCTAAGTCCCGCCAAAGCAAAAGTGGTGATACCGGCACAGGAGATAATAACACTCCGGATAGTGCCGAAGACAACAACAATCCCCTCCAGCAAGATTTAGAGCAGGAGGATGGAGGAGCCAGCCCTCCTGAGAGAGCGGCAGATGGAGAGGCGGAGGATGATAATTACATGCCCCCCTCCGAAGACGAGGCAAGCCTCGGCAACGACGAATTCGCCGTGCCAGAGGATCCCGTCGAACAAGAGCGCTTCAAACGCCGGCTTATAGCCACGGCAAATAGCCTTAAGAAAAAGCAGCAGCAGCTTCAAGCTGATCAAGATCTGCTAGCTGACAGATGGACTGAAGTCTCGCGGCCGAATATAAACTCGAAGCGCCCCTCCAAGAGTTACCCACAAATGCAGGTTGCTACCCCAACTGGAGGAAGAAGCGTATGACGCGGCTGATCGGCCACCTCGCAGGCCGCGATAGAGAGGCATTCCAGCAAAAACTCAGCCTGCACCCCGACGCCATTCAAATAAAAAAGGCATGGGGAGATACGCCAGTACCTGCGAGACATATTGGAGGACAAAGCAAAGCAGTGCAAGATCGATCTACGGATCACGAAGGGCGCGCCATGCGAGACGATAAACGTCACGCCGGACATACAGTAAAAGTAAATCCGGCCGGGCCGAACACAGCGGGCAAGACCCATTCGAGCTGCTGTCGCGATATAGCCCAATACAGAGGCGCCGCACACCCCTTATGCTTCACAGACGAAGTAATGGATCATCAAATCCCAGAAGGTTTCAACCTGCATATTGAATCATACGACGGCACAACAATCCCGCGGTATGGATCGAGGATTTCCTCCTCCACATCCACATGGCCCGCGGTGATGACTTAACACGCCATCAAATACCTCCCACTAAAGCTCAAGGGACCAGCGTGGCATTGGCTTAACAGCTTGCCAGCACAGTCCATTAGCTGTTGGGAAGATCTGGAAGCCGCATTCCTCGACAACTTTCAGGGCACTTATGTGCGGCCACCAGATGCCGATGACTTGAGCCACATAATTCAGCAGCCAGAAGAATCGGCCAGGCAATTCTGGATTCGGTTCCTAACAAAGAAAAATCAAATCGTCGACTGTCTAGATGCAGAGGCCCTAGCGGCTTTCAAACACAACATCCGCGACGAATGGCTAGCTAGCCCGGCACCTTGGTCAGGAAAAGCCGAAATCTATGGTAGCTCTCACGACACACATGACCTGCTTTTGTGCGGGAGAAGACAGCTGGCTGGCTCGCAGTAATAACATATCAAAGAACCATGGTACTTCGGATACCAAGGACGGCAATAGCAGGTCACGTCGCAACAAACATAAGCGCCGCATTAACAGCGATAATATACCGAGGATACGACAGTCAATGCCGGATTCAAAGGCTCTAAACCCGGTCAGCGGAAAAAGCCATTCAAACAAAGTACGCCGGGTCCGTCCAGCTTGGACCGTATACTCGATCACTCGTGTCAAATACACGGCACCCCAAAAGCCAGCCAATCACACCAACAGGGATTGTTGGGTGTTCAAGCAGGCCGGCAAGTTAATTGCCGAAAACAAGGACAAGGGGCCACATAGCGATGACGAGGAGGAGCCCCGGCAGCCACACACGGAGGACAGAAGAGGTTTCCCCCACAAGTGCGGACGGTGAACATGATATACGCAACCCACATCCCCAAGAGGGAGCGGAAGCGTGCGCTCAGGGACATATATGCGTTGGAGCCAGTCGCCCCAAAGTTCAACCCATGGTCCTCCTGTCCGATCACCTTTCGATCGCAGGGACCATCCCCACTAGTATCCGTCATGGCGGATTCGCCGCACTGGTCCTAGACCCAATCATTGACGGATTTCACCTCACTCTCTCTTT
>NC_053025.1:199885194-199904762 GCF_003073215.2 Triticum urartu | reverse complement strand
TCGGAGTCCGGAGAGGAGTCCGGCTCCTTGGAGTCACGAGTCTCGCAGGTGCGGGGCTGGTGTTCGGCTCGATCGCCGTTGGGATCGCAGCCCCCGAGGCGGCGTCCAACCACCCATCCTCGATCGGCGCAGTTGGCTCCGAATTAAGGGTCGAAGCCGATGCGGGTGCGGCCTCCAGGGCACTGTTCGGCGGCAGAGCTAGATCATGCTCGTCGTGACAGTGCGGCGCGCTCGGCAGTGGCTCGAATCCGTCGAAGATCAAGTCCCCGCGGATGTCAGCCGTGTAGTTTAAACTTCCAAATCTGACCTGACGGCCAGGGGCATAGCTTTCGATCTGCTCCAGATGGCCAAGTGAATTGGCCCGCAGTGCGAAGCCGCCGAAGACGAAGATCTGTCCGGGGAGGAAGGTCTCACCCTGGACTGCATCGCTATTGATGATCGTAGGAGCCATCAAGCCTGACGGCGACGACACAGAGGAACTCTCAATGAAAGCACCAATGTCGGTGTCAAAACCGGCGGATCTCGGGTAGGGGGTCCCGAACTGTGCGTCTAGGCCGGATGGTAACAGGAGGCAAGGACACGAAGTTTTACCCAGGTTCGGGCCCTCGATGGAGGTAAAACCCTACGTCCTGCTTGATTAATATTGATGATATGGGTAGTACAAGAGTAGATCTACCACGAGATCGGAGAGGCTAAACCCTAGAAGCTAGCCTATGGTATGATTGTTGTTGTATGTTGTCCTACGGACTAAAACCCTCCGGTTTATATAGACACCGGAGAGGGTTAGGGTTACACAAAGTCGGTTACAATGGTAGGAGACTCATATCCGTATCGCCAAGCTTGCCTTCCACGCCAAGGAAAGTCCCTTCCGGACACGGGACGAAGTCTTCAATCTTGTATCTTCATAGTCCAGGAGTCCGGCTGAAGGTATAGTCCGGCCATCCGGACACCCCCTAATCCAGGACTCCCTCACTGCCGATTGTGCCCCGGTTCTGCTGGGCTTAGCACCTCAGTAGAGAAAGCTAAAACTGACTGTCATGATAAGGCGAGAGACTGGTCGCTGTTCGGCGAGGTTTCGAGTCCCTAAAGACTTATGCCACTTAGGCGAGGGGCCGGCCCTGTCCGGCTTACAGGCGTGTATCGCGCCCCAATTTCGGCCTTCCGAATACCAGGGGCTTCGCCGAAATTTAAAATTATAGAATTCTATGGCTAAGTGAGAGTGATAAAGCATTATTAGTCCGGTTGCCTTGTTCGTTGTGCTGAGCACCTCCCTCGAAGGACCCAAATATGGGAACAAGAGTGCTCAGGTTTATCCCGAACACCCCAGCACTCGTGGCATGGGGGCAGAAGCCGAGGACTAGCCATCTCTCAGATTGGATAAACGGCCAAACAGAAGGTAATATTTTAAATTCACACACAAGCGTTGCATAGCGCATATGAAACAAGTTTTCATATACAGGATACACGAGCAAGTCTCACTCAAATATTACATCTTTTGAACACTCGTCCGCGATGAGACGGGCACCGGCAGAACACCCTCGTAGTACATCTCGGGGTGGCGGTGCTCCTTGCCCTCCGGCCCCTCCTTGATCAGCTTCACGGCGTCTAGCTTGACCCACTGCAATTTCACACGGGCGAAAGCCCGGCGTGCACCTTCAATGCAGACAGATCGCTTGACGACCTCCAGCCGCGGGCAGGCATCCACAAGCCGCCTCACCAGGCCGAAGAAGCTGTTCGGAAGGGCGTCGCCAGGCCACAGCCGGACTATAAAGCTCTTCATGGCCTGATCGGCCGCCTTATGTAGCTCGACCATCTGCTTCAGCTGGTCGCTCATTGGCACCGGATGTTCGGCCTCAGCATACTGAGACCAGAACAGCTTCTCCGTCGAGCTTCCGTCCTCGGCCTGGTAAAATTGTGCGGCATCGGACACACTGCGGGGCAAATCTGCGAATGCTCCTGAAGAGCTCCGGATCCGGGTAAGTAATCGGTAATTTACTTTTACATGCTTGCTTTGCATATAGAAAGCCTTACCCGCCGCTATCTTCTTCATCGCGTCGATCTCTTGGAGGGCCTTTTGGGCTTCGGCCTTGGCACTTTTTACACTCTCGAGGGCCGCGGCAAGCTCAGACTCCCGCGTCTTGGAGTCAAGCTCCAACGCCTCGTGCTTCGCCACAAGAGCCTGGAGCTCTTGCTGCACCTCGCCCACCCGAGCCTCGTGCTTCTCTCGCTCGGTGCGCTCCTTGGCCGCTTTATCTTCGGCCTTGGTTAGCGCTTGCTTCAGGGTCGCCACCTCGGTCGTGGCCCCTGGCAAACATACGATGATCCTGTCATTTTGCAATCGCGTCCTCTTTTATATATATACATAAGACAGGGTATTACTTACCCTTGTTCTCCTCGAGCTGCCTCTTGGCAAGGCCGAGCTCTTTCCTGGACCCCTCGAGGTCCTGCTTCAGTACGGCGACCTCCGCAGTCAGTGCGGCGGACGCCAGCAGCGAAGCCTGCATATGCATATTGACATACTTATATTAGACTCCTGCGATATTATTTGATCCTCTGCTCGGCTTTTCTTTGTGAACACCGAACAAAGCATCAGGGGCTACTGTCTATGCGGTAATATTTCTACTACATTTTAAAACACTTACCTCAAAGCCTGTTAGAAGGCTGGCACATGCTTCAGTCAATCCGCTCTTGGCGGACTGAACCTTCTGGATCACCGCTTATGATATTGCGGTGCTCCTCGTTGATGGAAGCGCTGCGAAGCGCTTCCAGCAGATTGTCCGGCGCCTCTGGATGGACAGAGGTCACCGGCACAGGCATCTTGCCCCTCTTAGGAGGAGACCGCCTGCCTGAGCCTGGAACCGCTGGAGGTTCCGGCGCGGTGTTCGGCTGAGGGCCGAACTCGGAGCTCTCAGGGCCCCTGTCCCCTCGGCTCCCAGAGTCCGGAAGGTCGCCTTGAGGCGCCTCCAGGACTGTCTCCCCTCGACCCGGTGCCTCTTGAGACAGCACCTCGGCGCTGTCAGCAGGATGAGGGGAGGTGGTGGTCGGGACTAGATCACTATCCATGTCCGACGAGCCCAGGGAGCCGTCTGATGATACATCGATACTGGCTCGTGGCGGCCAGCATAATTATGTTCGGCATTAGGAAAAACAGTGCGACAAAGGAATTCTATGAGTTACTCTGGTATCTGAATACTTACAATCTCCCTGAGGGCTTGGCCTGGGGCAACCACTCGTCTTCGCCCTCGTCGGCGGCGGTGGAACTGTCTGGAAGGAGAGTCCTCCCCTTCTTGTACCCTTCGGCCTCCCCAGTTGGGGCGGCCTTCCTTTTCTTGTCTCTCCCGCCTGGAAGGGGAGCATCTTCTTCTTCCTCCTCGTCTTTGGGGGAGGAGTGTGCCACAGAGTTATTGGACGATGAGTCCGATAACACCTGGCGCCGGGAACTCTTTCGGGTTCCCTTGGCCTTCTTGGTCTTCTCCGGCACCTTGTAAGGAGCCGGAGTTAGCATCTCCGTCAGGAGAGCGCCCGCAGTATCTTCGGGCAAAGGGGCCGGGCAATTAATCTGCCCCGACATCTCCAGCCAATCCTGTCAAAGGCATGGAGATTAGACCCCGCACATAATTAAGCTAGGGAAAATAAATGTCCTACGGGACGTATTGAACTCACCGAACGCGCTAGGCGCTTTGCGCTTGGTCCGCGGTCCTCGGCGAGAGAAGGAGGGACCTCGGTGCCCTTGAACAACACCTTCCAGACGTCCTTGTGCGTTGTATCAAAGAGCTCGCTCAGAGTCTGGTGCTGGGCCGGGTCGAACTCCCACAAGGTAAAATCCCGTTGTTGACACGGGAGGATCCGGCGGATGAGCATAACTTGGACTATGTTGACAAGCTTGAGCTTCTTGCTCGCCATACTCCGGATACATTTCTGGAGTCCATCCAGCTCCACCGATGAACCCCACGACAAGCCCTTCTCTTTCCAGGAAGTGAGCCGTGTTGGGAATCCGGATCGAAACTCAGGGGCTGCCGCCCATTTGGCGTCGCGCGGCTCGGTGATGTAGAACCACGCCGATTGCCATCCCTTTATTGTCTCCACGAAGGAGCCTTCGAGCCATATGACGTTGGGCATCTTGCCCACCATGGCTCCGCCGCATTCTGCTTGTTGGCCTCGTACTACCTTCGGCTTGATATTGAAGGTCTTTAACCACAGGAAGTGGGGCCGGATGCGGAGGAAAGCCTCACACACGACGATGAACGCCGAAATGTTGAGGATGAAGTTCGGGGCCAGATCATGAAAGTCCAGCCCGTAGTAGAACATGAGACCACGGACGAATGGATGGAGGGGAAACCTCTCGGAGGTTGGGTAGGGACGATCTGCCCCGCACAGCGGCAGCCGATGCGCGATGTTCGCGGCTAAGTATCCGGCTCCGCAGCTTCTTGATGTCTCCCTCCGTGACGGAGGAGACCATCCACCTGCCTCCCGCTCCGGACATGGTTGGAGAAGGTTGAGGTGGGAAGTGTGGACTTGGGCGCTAGAGCTCGAGTGTGCGAAAACGGATGAGCAAAGGAGGAAGAAGGCGTGGATAGAAAGGTGAATCCTTATCCCTTTATATGGGCGGACGAAAGCTAAGCGTCCCCACTTGCCTGGTAAAACTCGCTTATCCCCCAAGCGCCGCATTGATGGCGCGGTTGGGTTACCCACGCCGTATTGATGAGAATCCCGTAATAAGGGGACACGATCTCTGCTTTGACAAGACGTGTCGAAAAACTGCCTCGCGTTATGTGCGGGGCTGGTTAAAAGGAAACGGTTCGAAATAATCACCGGGCCATGACATAACGTCATGCTGCCAAAACAAGTCAGCAAATTAGATTTGCGAAAATATTATTCTCTCTACGGTGGTACGTGGAACTTATTTTGCAGGGTCGGACACTATCCTCGTATTCAAATTCTTCTGTGATGTATTCGGAGAAGGAACCCGCCTTGCAATGCCGAAGACAATACTGCGCGCCGGACTCATCGTCATTGAAGCCTGGTTCAGGGGCTACTGAGGGAGTCCTGGATTAGGGGGTCTCCGGACAGCCGGACTATCTCCATTGGCCGGACTGTTAGACTATGAAGATACAAGATTGAAGACTTCGTCTCGTGTCCGGATGGGACTCTACTTGGCGTGGAAGGCAAGCTAGGCAATACGTATATGTGGATATCTCCTCCTTTGTAACCGACCTTGTGTAACCCTAACCCTCTCCGGTGTCTATATAAACCGAAGGGTTTTAGTCCGTAGGACAACAATCACAACATACAATCATACCATAGGCTAGCTTCTAGGGTTTAGCCTCTCTGATCTCGTGGTAGATCTACTCTTGTACTACCCATATCATCAATATTAATCAAGCAGGACATAGGGTTTTACCTCCATCAAGAGGGCCCGAACCTGGGTAAAACATCGTGTCCCTGCCTCCTGTTACCATCCGGCCTAGACGCACAGTTCGGGACCCCCTACCCGAGATCCGCCGGTTTTGACACCGACAGGCACCCTAGAACACACAAGTTGATCATTGATCCCTTAGCCGTGTGCGGTGCCCCCCTTCACCATAATCCACCTCGGTCATATCATCGTAGTTCTTAGGCGAAGCCCTGCGACGATAGCTTCATCATCACCGTCATCACGCTGTCGTGTTGTCGAAGCTCTCCATCGACACTCAGCTTGATCGAGAGTTTGTGGGACGTCACCGAGCCGAACGTGTGCAAATCGCGGAGGTGTCGTACTTTCGGTACTAGGATCGGTTGAATCGTGAAGACGTACGACTACATCAACCGCATTGTCATAACGCTTCCATTTACGGTCTACGAGGGTACGTGGACAACACTCTTCCCCTCTCATTGCTATGCATCACCATGTTAGATCTTGCGTGTGCGTAGGAAAATTTTGAAATTACTGCGTTCCCCAATAGTGGCATCCGAACCAGGTCTATGCATAGATGTTATATGCACGAGTAGAACACAAAGGAATTGTGGACGTGGGTATATACATATTGCTTGCCGTCACTACTTGATTCTTGATTCAGCGGTATTGTTGGATGAAGCGGCCCAGACCGACATTACGTGTACGCTTACGCGAGACTGGTTCTACCGACGTGCTTCGCACACAGGTGGCTGGTGGGTGTCAGTTTCCCCAACTTTTATTGAATCGGATTCAATGAACGGGGTTCTTTCCGAAGATCGAAAAGCAATCACTATACCGTGTTGTGGTTTTTGATGCGTAGGTAAGAACGGTTCTTGCTCAGCCCGTAGCAACCACGTAAAACTTGCAACAACAAAGTAGAGGACGTCTAACTTGTTTTTGCAGGGCATGTTGTGATGTGATATGGTCAAGACATGATGCTAAATTTTATTGTAAGAGATGATCGTGTTTTGTAACACAGTTATCATCAACTGGCAGGAGCCATATGGTTGTCGCTTTATTGTATGAAATGCAATCACCATGTAATTGCTTTACTTTATCACTAAGCGGTAGCGATAGTCGTAGAAGCAATAGTTGGCAAGACAACAACGATGCTTCAATGAAGATCAAGGTGTCAAGTTGGTGATGATGGTGATCATGACGGTGCTTTGGAGATGGAGATCAAAGGCACAAGATGATGATGGCCATATCATATCACTTATATTGATTGCAAGTGATGTTTATCCTTTATGCATCTCATTTTGCTTAGTTCGATGGTAACATTATAAGATGATCTCTCACTAAATTTCAAGGTATAAGTGTTCTCCCTGAGTATGCACCGTTGCTACAGTTCGTCGTGCCGAGAAACCACGGGATGATCTGGTGTGATAAGCTCTACGTTCACATACAACGGGTGCAAGCCAGTTTTGCACACGCAGAATACTCGGGTTAAACTTGAGGAGCCTAGCATATGCAGATATGGCCTCGGAACACTGAGACCGAAAGGTCGAGCGTGAATCATATAGCAGATATGATCAACATAGTGATGTTCACCATTGAAAACTACTCCATCTCACGTGATGATAGGACATGGTTTAGTTGATATGGATCACGTGATCACTTAGATGATTAGAGAGATGTCTATCTAAGTGGGAGTTCTTAATTAATTTAGTTAATTGAACTTTAATTTATCATGAACTTAGTACCTGATAGTATTTTCCATGTCTATGTTGTTGTAGATAGATGGCCCATGCCGTTGTTTCGTTGAATTTTAATGTGTTCCTAGAGAAATCTAAGTTGAAAGATGATGGTAGAAACTACACAGACTATGTCCGTAACTTGAGGATTATCCTCATTTCTTCACAGAAGAATTACGTCTTGGGAGCACCGCTAGGTGACAAACCTGCTGCAGGAGCAAGGACAGATGTTGTGAACACCTGGCAGAGCAAAGCTGATGACTACTCGATAGTTCAGTGTGCCATGCTTTACGGCTTAGAACCGGGACTTCAACGACGTCCCCCTTTCCTTCTCTTCTCTCCCTCTAGTCCGAATTGGACTAGGGACGGGGGGCGGCGCCCCCCTTTCCTTCTCTTCTCTCCCTCTCCTTCCTTCCCCCTTCCTTCTCCTAGTAGGACTAGGAAAGGGGAGTCCTAATCCTACTAGGAGGAGGACTCCTCCTCTCCTGGCACGCCCCAAGGGCCGGCCGGCCTCCCCCCTTGCTCCTTTATATACGAGGGCAGGGGCACCCTAGAACACACAGGTTGATCATTGATCCCTTAGCCGTGTGCGGTGCCCTCCTCCACCATAATCCACCTCGGTCATATCATCATAGTGCTTAGGTGAAGCCCTGCGATGATAGCTTCATCATCACCGTCATCACGCCGTCATGCTAACGAAGCTCTCCCTCGACACTCAGCTGGATCTAGAGTTCGTGGGACGTCACCGAGCCGAACGTGTGCAGATCATGGAGGTCCCGTACTTTCGGTACTAGGATCGTTCAGATCGTGAAGACGTACGACTACATCAACTACGTTGTCATAACGCTTCCGCTTACGGTCTACGAGGGTACGTGGTAAACACTCTTCCCCTCTCGTTGCTATGCATCACCATGATAGATCTTGCGTGTGTGTAGGAAAATTTTGGAATTACTGCGTTCCCCAACAACTATACAACAAAGGGTACGGGTTGGCAAGCTAGAAAAGGTAATATTTGCTGATAGAATGTTGCCTCACATTTCATGGACGGGATCCTTCCAGTTGGAAGAGCACAGACCATGGTGCGCTCTCTGATGTCACAGATGGGCTGTTTCACCTTGGAAGAACCTTCGTGGGTCCCCTCCTCGTGGTCGTGGTCATGGTCGATGAGATTTGACTTGGAAATTGAGGATCCCAAGCCACCGCCGTAGAACGTGTCCTTCAGAAGTGACAAAATGGGCTCAATGGCGTATAAAGCTGGCAAATCCTTGACCGCTTGGCGGAGGAGATCAGCGGCAGGGCCGTCGAAGAGATCGACGGCGGTTGAACCAGAGGGGTTGGGGATGGACCACTTAACCAGTGACATGGCCCGCGTGAAGCCGTCGGTGTGGACGGGCTTGACGTCGTAGCCAGCTTTCCTGAGATACAGTAATACGCTAGCCCGCTGACATGAAGCCTTCGGCATGGCAATGTAGTCAACATCTTCGCCAGCTTCCACGGTGATGTGTTGCTCCGGGATCGATAGGTCGGGGTGAATGGCGGCCACCTCGTCAACGTCTGTCGGAGAGGCCATGATAAACCTCTTGGTCGAATGCTCATCGGGCTCCCCGGGATACGTGGTCGAGCTTAGGCTGCCACATTCTGGAGGAGGGGATGTGGATCTGGCGAGGAGGGAAACCTTAGGCCTCATCTAAAAACTCAGGGGAGTGGGGCGGCGGTATGGGAATCGCTGGATAACCTGGACTTTATTATCTAAGCTAGGAGGAACGGGCAGACCGGCAGGGTTGGCAGCGGCACCGGCCGCGAGCTAGGGTTCGAAGGGGGGAGGGGGGTGGTGTTTGAGGATACGCTGCAGCTACTAAATTTTTTAGTAATGATGGGTGGAGATGGTGGTGGATGAGGGAGGGCGACGGTTCAAATGCCTCGGCTGCTAAAATTTTACTATAAGGTCGGTGCTGGAGGAGTGTGGACGACGGTTGAAGTATGACGGCTACTAAAATTTGGGTAAAGGAATTGATGCGGGGCGGGAGTGCCCAAGATCGCGCACGGTCCAATAACAATATGCGTGTATGATAATAAGGAAAAGTGGCGCGGATCCACCGATTTTTGCAACGCTCAAGGCGGGTAGTTTGCTTTTTATATTTCTAGCTAGCTGGCCTATCTTACACTGTTCGTCCTAATTTCCAAATAAACTTACCCGCCTTTAGCTTCCACAGGTGGTGGTTTTACAGTGCACTTGCATCGCACATGGTTAAGCCAGTACCTCCATCCTTTACTTGCGCTTGCACGGTCGTGGTGATTTCAGCGCACTTGCATCGCACACGGTTGAGCCAGTACCTCCACCCTTTGCTCGCGCTTGCGCGGTCGTGGTGATTTCAGCGCACTTGCATTGCACACGGTTGAGCCAGTACCTCCACCTTAATTTGCTCACACTTGCGCGGTCGTGGTGATTCACATCGCACTTGTATCGCACACAGTTTAGATATTATACCACGTGTCTGTTGAGGATCATCAGAGTCTTTGCAGCAAAAAATAATGTTAGGGAGGGTCAAAATATAGCCACACCAGCATGTGTCCCAAATATATATATGAGTGAAAAGGGTGGTATGTGATGTTCAAAATTCCAATGCACAACTTTGACCCCATGGGCCCACGGTTGGGCTCGTCATTAAAGATCGATGAGAGGGGCCAGAAGTCAAGAACCACCTGGAAGTGGCCAAATATATGTATGAATATTGGGGATGTTTAAAACTTTAAATACACAATGCATAACTTTGGTGGCACCTGGCTCGCAAACCCGAAAGCACCCTAACAACCACCTAGCTAGGATATATATAATGACATAATGTCGAACCTAGCTAGGATGCTTGGCCCACCACCTCCCACTTCGTGTCAGTGGGGCAGATACACGTAATGATCGATACTTTGGTCATACATGCATGTCGCCATGACCTACCATAAGATGGACCAATGAATCTTTCGTTTGGTCAAATGACAGTTGTTGTTGTCGATAAACCGCTTGGGCCAATAGATTGAACCATCATAAACATCGCACGAGAGGGACCACAAAACCAACACCTCTTGCATGCGGCCCAAAATGATGTACGTTGGGAAGGGGTGATGTGTGTTTTCAATATAGAATAATGTACGATTTAGATGTGGTTCCTACCTCTCGATATAGAAAAAACCATGAAGGCAAGGTAGTTAAGGACGAGATACATACGCAGGGTTTGATGTAGGTCGAACCCAGCAATCTGAGCATCTGGGAGGGAATCCTGACAATGCATGAGCTCAAGCTTTGGTTGACAGACATTTGACGGTGACCGGCCCTAACATGAACTAGGAGGAATCCATTCATGGCCAACACATACCCCTCATTATCGGTCAAAGGGATGATATATATACACTCGGGGAGCCCAAAGATATCCGTGTCATCAAAAAAAACCGCACCAGGGAGACGTGGTCGATCAGAAGACCCCGTATACAGTGCATGCGGCCCGAAAATATGTATGGGTACGATGGTGTATGATGTGTTTAAATCCAAAGTGCACAACTTCGATGGGCCACACCAAGTACATTACAAACCGAACACCATACCCGACTCCAAGCCTGGTTCAATACCTATGATGTCAGTTTCCCAACTTCGGGGGGGGGGGGGGGGGGGGGGGGGTCGTCCCACGCATGCGCTCAAACTTTATTTTGTCTAGCATGGGACACATCTATATATATATATACATCTATACATCTATACACATATATAGTGTGCGAATAACTATGAAAGTTGCTCGTTGGATGAAGCCAATCCGGTATGGTACAGAGATGGCAAATCCGAGCACTACTGGCCGTTGGATATCATCTACATTCCACCAGATTCTGCCACATGTACAATCTAGAAGACTCCATGGTTGAACTTAAGCATAATGCACAAACCTCTAAACACAAGCACTTCTCCTTTGTTCTCTAGAATCTTCCATATCTTAATTGCCCAAACCTTTTTTTCTAAATGAATTGTCACTTTTTGTTTTTACCTTTACAATGCACAATTCCATGAATCTTAAAATAGTTTTTTTAACAAAACTAATTGATTTTGGATGAGATGAACTATAAGAATTAAACGAACATCTACATCATGCATATCTGGGAGAAGAGGCGGGAAACCGATGAGAGGAGTGGCGAGAAACGGTAGCCTGTTTTGAATGAAAACCTAGTAGAGAAGGAAGCATGAGCTACACGACGCATGCGCACAGTGCTTACCCATGTACTATGTGTGCTGTCGAAAGGGCTCAGGGTTGCCGTTCGATCTGGGAGCATCCAACGGTGCACACGTACGATCCGTGGGGTTTGGGTTCTGGCCAGTCAGAACGCAGACTCAGATCGCGCGCGCAGCGGGGGGATATACATACGGAAACCAACATTCGGTGGAAACCGGTGAAAACCACGAGAAAAAGATGTTTTGAAGTTTCAAAAAAATTCGAAAAAAATGCGGGATGTTAAGAGGATGATGTTTTATTGCCACACAAAATTTCAAGTTGAAACACATTAAGAGATGTGAGCTATGAAAAAGACAAAATCAGTGTTGAATAGTGCCGAATAGTAATGTCACTATTCAGGGCGAATTTCTTTTTCATAGCTCACATCTCGTAATGTTTTTCAACTTGAAATTTTGTGTCGCAATAAAACATCACCTTCTTAACATCCCACATTTTTTCAGATTTTTATGAAACTTTAAAATATGGTTTCCACGAAGTTTTCATTGAATATCGCTTTCGTGAGTGAACCGTGTGCTATTTGAAAACATTTTGTGAGAAGAATCTCGGTTTTTAAATCCCCGTAAATAAAACTAAGCTGAAAATCGTGAAACCTGCCATGGTGTCACGACATCGCACTTATATGTCGAGGAATTTTTTTCGTCCATTGTGGCGCAAGTTTTATTACAAGCCTCTTACAAACCGGAGCTTCTCTCAAAGAAGCCTCATGGTTCCGATAGGGAAACGTGTCCCCCTTGTGGGCGAAACGTAATCACTGCCTCTTTTCACCTTGTATTTTCTTCTACGGCAACATGGAACAGATATCCGTGCTGAAATTTAAACTTATTCAGGGTTCGTTTGGCCTTTTTATACACTAATTGAGTTTCCTAGGCATTTAATGTCCATAATTCAAATCTGAACTACAAATACATGCTCCAGTTCACCAAAATGGCTAGAAAAATTATACATGTGTCCTTGGGTGCATGTTTAGGTCCCATGCCAGGAATGGGAACGAATTACAACCGTACTGGTGTCATGGCTCGTACTCAAACATTTCGAATCTCGGTTTTTAAGTCCCCATAAATCCTAAACTCACCAGAAAGTCATCAAAGGTGGCATGGTGTCACGTCATGGCACATATATGTCGTGGTAAAAACATTGTCCAATTTGGGCCAAGCTTTATTACAAACCTCTTACAAAAACTGGAGCTTCTCTCAAAGAAGCCTCGTGGTTCTGATAGGGAAACGTGTTCCCCTTGTGGGCGAAACGTAATCACTGCCTCTTTTCGCCTTGTATTTTCTTCCACGGGCAACATGGAACCACAAGATATTCCGTGCTGAAATTTAAACTTATTCAGGGTTCGTTTGGCCTTTTTATACACTAATTGAGTTTCCTAGGCATTTAATGTCCATAATTCAAATCTGAACTACAAATACATGCTCCAGTTCACCAAAATGGCTAGAAAAATTATACATGTGTCCTTGGGTGCATGTTTAGGTCTCATGCCAGGAATGGGAACGAATTACAATCGTACCGGTGTCCTGGCTCTCCTCAAACATTTCGAATCTCGGTTTTTAAGTCCCCATAAATCCTAAACTCACCAGAAAGTCATCAAAGGTGGCAAGGTGTCATGTCATGGCACATATATGTCGTGGTAAAAACATTGCCAATTTGGGCCAAGCTTTATTACAAACCTCTTACAAACCGGAGCCTGTCGCAAGAACCCTCGTGGTTTCGATAGGGAAACGTGTCCCCTTGTGGGCCAAACGATAATCACTCCCTCTTCTAGCCTCGTATTTTCTTCTACACGTGACACGGAACAACTGGAGATTCGCGCTGAACTTTGAAATTATTCAGGGTTTCGTTTGACCTTTTTATTCATTAATTGAGTTTTCTAGGCATTTAATGTCCATCATTCAAATCCGAACTACAAATACATGCTCCAGTGCACCAAAATGGCTAGAAAAAACGTACATGTTTCCTTGGGGTGCATGTTTAGGTCCCATGGAACGAATGGGAACGAATTCAACCATCTCGCCATCCTGGCTGGCCACAAACATTGCGAATCTCGGTTTTTAAATCTCTGTAAATCCAAAACTCACCAGGAAATCATGAAACTTGGCATGGTGTCACTACATGGTACATATAATTGTCCAATTTGGGCGAAGCTATATTACAAGCCTTTTACAAACCGGAAGCCTGTCGCAACCCTCGTGGTTCCGGTAGGGAAACATGCCCCTCTTGTGGGCAAACGATAATCGATGCCTCTTCTCGCCTTGAACTTTGTTTTCTACAGGCAACATAGAATAACAGGAGTGTCGGGCTGAAATTTGAAACTGTTCAGGGTTCGTTTGGCCATTGTATATATATTACTAATTACTAAGTTTTCTATGCATTTAATGTAAGTCCATAATTCAAATTTGAACTACAACCACATTGTGTCGGATTTCGGGTTCTGGCAAAACCCTTAAGGTTCGAACACTGGGGTGCACGCGAAGATCTCTCCCTCACCGATCACGCCCTCAATTACTTCGCGATCTCAAAGGCTAGCTCGACGAACTCGCAACACAAGAGACACAAGGTTTATACTGGTTCGGGCCACCGTTGCGGTGTAATACCCTACTCCAGTGTGGTGTGGTGGGTTACCTCTTGGGCTGATGATGAACAGTACAAGGGGGAAGAACAGCCTCCTGAGGTGAGGTGTTCTTATGCTTGGTTGGTGTGTGGCTAAGGATGGAATGGCTCAGATCTAAGATGAGGTTGATCCCCCCCTCTACTGTGGTGGCTAATCCTATTTATAGAGGCCCTGGTCCTCTCCCCAAATATTGAGCGGGAAGGGATCCAACAACGGACAATTTGAAAGGGGACAACTAGTACAAGTTATCCTGACAAAAGCAGTCTTCGCCTGCCAAAGGCTCTGGTGGTGACGCCGTCTTGGGCTCCACGGTAACCTCCATCCCGCCGTCCTGCTGGTCTTCGTCTCGTTGCACCGATATGGAAACCTTTGCTTGATGCCTCGGTACTCTTCGTCTGTGCTTGCCTCCTTAGGACTAAATAGGAAACAAGGACACTGTGAGTGTCGGCGCCTGCCTAGTCTCGATCGTCATGGCTCACGTCATTGGAACCTCGCGAGGTTTGCCTGGTCTTGATCTCTCCGCCCCTCGCGAGCTATCCTGGTGAGGCCATTCCTGAGGAGGTCTTGCGTCGCCCGCCTCAAGAGGCTTGGCCCCTCGCGAGGGTCTTGAATGCTTGTTGGTGAAGTTAGGCCATACAGGCCCACTTGCAGTGCCACGCCGTGGGCCGCAGGCAGGCAAGTCTGGGGACCCCCGTTCCCAGAACACCGACAATAGCCCCCGGGCCCAAGGTGCGCTCGGGCTTGGCGTTGAGGCGAAGCCAAGGGGCAAGTACGGAGCGTCGCGGTCCCTAATAGCCTTTGGCCTTGGTCGACGTGTGGCAGTTGATTGGACGTGGGCGTCTCCGCTTCCCCATGTAGCCTCGGCAACTGCCCGACTATCAAAAGGCTGGTGTAGACAGCCTTCACTGCTTCCTTTCGCCTTGCTCCAGATCCCCTTTCTTGCTCCCTGCTTCCGAAATCTCCAGATCTACTCCCATCCTTTCCCGCATCATCGACCAATGGCGCCCCGGAGGGTCAAGCCTGCCTCGTCGCCGGCTTGGTGCGAGCCAGCCCTCGACACGCCCAACTTCTCGGAGAAGAACCTCGCCGCCATGTGCTAGCTGACGGTGGGGAAAAGCAACGAGAAGGGGAAGACCGGGCTCCGAGCCGGCTCCGACGTGCCGGAGCCCGAGGGAAGCACCTTCTTCCCCTTCTTTACGAGCAACATCATCGCGGGGCTGGTTCCCCCCTTTTTTGACTACTTCTACGAGGTCCTTGACCACTTCGGACTGCAGGTGTTGCATCTTCATCCCAACTCTATCCTTCTCTTGTCAATCTTCACCTACTACTGCGAGGCGTACCTCGGCGTGATGCCGTCCGTGGCTCTACTGCGCCACTTCTTATTCCTCCGCATCAATGATGTCCATACCTCTGGGTGTGCCAATTTCATCATGGCCGGCAAGGCCAACTCAATCTCAAAGACTAGGTTGAAGGCCAACGGCTTCTGGAGCAAGTGGGCCATGATGGACGCCAAGTGCGTCCACCCACGCTTGACACTGCCGACGGAGATGCCCAAGTCCGACAAGGGATGGTCTCGCGTGAAGCTCACTGATGAGCGGGTGATGTTGGTGCTGGAGCAGATGAACGCCGACCTGAAGCCGGGCAATGCGAAGGCGGCAAAGGTGACAGGGGCCATGCTCCTGAGGGAATTCCTGATGTTGTGTGTAGCCCCACTCAAGGCGCGTACGTGCCCCTTGTGGGAGCTTGGGAACGAAGAGGACAAGGTTCGCCTGAGCCTGAGAGCCTTGTCCGATGATGAGCTGGCTGTGGCTCTCCACATCCTAGTCGAGGACGACCAGGAGTACCCGCCGAATGTCTTCACTCCCTTGTTCCGCCGCAAGGACAGGGCGCTGGTCGTGGCCTCCAGGCCGACCTTTGACGGGCGCGGACTGGGGCCACTGGCACCCACCGGGGCCCCTGCGGTGCCGACGCTGGTGGAGCTGTCTTCTAGTGAGTCCCGCAGGGAGGAAGAGGAGGAAGAGGAAGACTCGAAGGTGACCCCTGAAGGGATGGGGGAGATCTCCCCCTTGAGCAAAGCTGACATCCTCCGCACCCTTCCAGACGATGACGAGGTTGAAGCCCGCCTGGAGAAGGGAGAGCCGCCTATCATCCCGGCAAGGGACCGATCAGCGTTGATCTCCCGGGACGCTGCTTCTGCTCCGACGGCGCCTGGAGCCGCTTCCGGCCCAGCTGCCGCTCCTGCTTCTGCTTCTGGAGCTGGCGCGCCCATGCCTCCGGTTGCGAAGCTCTCCGGCTTCAAGCTCCCGAAGCGGAGGGACTATGTCCCGGCAGATCAGTAAGTGTCCCCGTCTTGCCTTGTTCTTGTTGTTGATGCCTGTTTCCGACTCTTTTTGCTTGTTATGTAACCAGGCCGACGCCTGTGGCGAAGAGGAGAAAGGAGAGCGAGGTGGTGCTACTTGAGTCTAGGTCGCCTCTTGCGACCGCGCCCCTCCACATGAGCCAAGATGGGGACGGTGCTGAAAGTGCAACTATCCCCGGGTGGTTTTGGTAATTCCTAACAACATATAGCTCATTGAGCTAACATTATTCCAAGATTAATATTTCAGGAAAAGCTCAATGAATGGCATGGCATGGATGAGGAAAGTGGATCCCTCAAAATTCTAAGGACAAAAAGTTTGGCTCAAGCTTCAAGATCAAGACTCTACATTTTATATTTTAGTGATCCAAGATCACATTGAGTCTATAGGAAAAGCCAATACTATCAAGGAGGGATGAGGTGTTGCTTAATGGCTTGCTTGCTCAAAGATGCTTAGTGATATGCTCCAAAAACCTCAACTACCTTCCCACATCCACATATGACCTAAACCAAAAGTCAAACTCGGCCCCACCGATTCTTTCTATCCGGCGCCACCGAGTTTCAAATGTCATAGCCACTGCCACAAACCCTAGGCAAATCGGTCTCACCGATAGGGATCTCGGTCTCACCGAGATGGGATTGTAATCTCTCTGTTTCCCTTCGTAACGTTTCGGTCTTACCGAGATGAGCGATCGGTCCCACCGAGATTGCAATGTAAACTCTCTGTTTCCCTTTTGTAACATTTCGGTCTCACCGAGATGAGCGAATCGGTCCCACCGAGTTTACCTGACCAACTCTCTGGTTAGCTTATTACCAAAATTGGTCCTACCGAGTTTGTGTAATCGGTCACACCGAGATTATGTTATGCCCTAACCCTAACCATATCGGTCCTACCAAGTTGCATCTCAGTCCCACTGAAAATCCTAATGGTCACTAGGTTTGCTGAATCGGTCCGACCAAGTTTAACCATTCGGTCCCACCGAGTTTGGCAAATTGCGTGTAATGGTTAGATTTTGTGTGGAGGCTATATATACCCCTCCACCCACTCTTCATTCGTGGAGAGAGCCATCAGAACATACCTACACTTCCAATACACATTTTCTGAGAGAGAACCACCTACACTTGTGTTGAGGTTAAGATATTCCATTCCAACCATATGAATCTTGATCTCTAGCCTTCCCCAAGTTGCTTTCCACTCAAATCTTCTTTCCACCAAATCCAAATCCTGTGAGAGAGAGTTGAGTGTTGGGGAGACTATCATTTGAAGCACAAGAGCAAGGAGTTCATCATCAACACACCATTTGTTACTTCTTGGAGAGTGGTGTCTCCTAGATTGGCTAGGTGTCACTTGGGAGCCTCCGACAAGATTGTGGAGTTGAACCAAGGAGTTTGTAAGGGCAAGGAGATCGCCTACTTCGTGAAGATCTACCGCTAGTGAGGCAAGTCCTTCGTGGGCGACGGCCATGATGGAATAGACAAGGTTGCTTCTTCGTGGACCCTTCGTGGGTGGAGCCCTCCGTGGACTCGCGCAACCGTTACCCTCCGTGGGTTGAAGTCTCCATCAACGTGGATGTACGATAGCACCACCTATCGGAACCACGACAAAAACATCCGTGTCTCCAATTGCGTTTGAATCCTCCAAACCCTTCCCTTTACATTCTTGCAAGTTGCATGCTTTACTTTCCGCTGCTCATATACTCTTTTGCATGCTTGCTTGAATTGTGTGGAGATTGCTTGACTTGTGCTAAGATAGCTAAAATCTGCCAAGAACTAAAATTGGGAAAAGGCTAGATTTTTATTTGGTCAAGTAGTCTAATCACCCCCCTCTAGACATACTTTCGATCCTACAAGTGGTATCAGAGCTTTGGTCTCCATTTGCTTTGATTTCCATAGCTTTTGGTGGTCATAGCCTTGGTTTCACAACCTAGGAGAGTATGGCGTCTAGCAAGGGAAATTATCACCGTAGAGGTCCTTACTTTGATGGTACTAATTTTGCTAGTTGGAAGCATAAGATGAAAATGCATATTCTTGGACATAGCCCCGCCATTTGGGCTATTGTGTGTGTTGGCTTGCAAGGTGAATTCTTTGATGGGAAAGAACCAAATTGTGAAGCTACCGCAGATGAGTTTAAGATGCTACGATACAACGCTCAAGCTTGTGATATCCTCTTCAATGGATTGTGCCCCGAAGAATTCAACAAAATCAACCATCTTGAGAATGCAAAGGAAATTTGGGATACTTTGATTGACATGCATGAAGGTACCGACTCCGTCAAGGAATCGAAGTTGGATGTGCTTCAAAGTCAACTTGACAAGTTCAAAATGAAGGATGGTGAAGGTGTCCCTGAAATGTACTCTAGGCTTGCTCTTATCACAAATGAGATTGCCGGCTTAGGGAGTGAAGAGATGACCGATAGATTCATCATCAAGAAGATAAGAGCCTTGGATGGAAAATATGATACCGTGTGCACATTGATCCAAATGATGCCCAATTACAAAGATCTCAAGCCAACGGAAGTCATCGGAAGAATTGTTGCTCATGAGATGTCACTCAAGGATAAAGAGGAACTTCACAACAAATCAAGTGGTGCTTACAAAGCCTCATGTGAAGCCCCCACATCATCGAGTGAGAAACAAACCTTCAATGAAGAATTGAGCTTAATGGTTAAGAACTTCAACAAGTTCTACAAGAGTAGAAGCAAAGAGAGAAGCTCCAAATCAAGGTCCTACAATGACAAAAGATCTTCTAGTCGAGAGCGAAACTGCTACAATTGTGGAAGGCCCGGACACTATTCCAATGAGTGTACGGCCCCCTACAAGAGAAGAGAACATTCTCCCAAGAGAAGAAGTAGAAGAGAAGAATCACCATCTAGAGAAAGAAGGAGTAGAGATGATCGTTATGAACGAAGACCCTCACGGAGAAGCAAGGATTCGGAAAGAAAGGACAAGTCATCAAGGAGCTACACAAAACGAAGACATCAAGCTCATGTTGGTGAATGGGTATCCGGCTCCGACTCTGACAACCACTCCGAGAGAAGCTATCACTCCGACTCCGAATATACTCAAGATGAAGGTGTTGCCGGTCTAGCACTTGTGACAACCAACTCCTACGACATATTTGACTCACCAAATGAAGGAGTTGGAACATGCTTCATGGCTAAAGGCCCAAAGGTATCACACCCCGAGTATGTTGATTTCAATAGTGA
>NC_053025.1:199872449-199884194 GCF_003073215.2 Triticum urartu | reverse complement strand
TCAACATCAACTGATGGCTCTGCTGCAGGAGACTTCTCCGGGCGTGCAGCAGCACTACCACCAGTCTCAACAGCAGCCTCAACTGGATCTTTCTCCAAAATGATATCTCCAGCTGTCTTGCCATGCTCAGCATTAGAAACCTCAGCTGTCTTGCCCTGCTCAGCATCAGAAACCTCAGCGCCAATGGACGACTCAAGTTCAGTTGGGATCACCCCGTAGGAGCAGCTGGTGCCTGACAAGGACTTGTCTGCAACCTTCTCTGGAGGAACACTACCATCATTAATCTACAGCAAGAACAGAAAGTGATTACAAAAGGGGCACATAGTGATAAAATTCACAAACAAGTAAAAATAAAAATGAGACAAATGGACAGAAAAATGATACTTTATCTTCACTGCCATGAACCTCATCAACTAATACATCACTCGAGGGAGCAGGTTGGGCAGGTTCATGCACAGGTAAAACATCCTCCTCAACCCTAGTACCATCATCAACAGTCTACAAAAAAATCATGTGGAACAAAAATACCTAATCAGCAGAAGTTCACATTACATAATCATAGAAGGTCAGCTATGACCACTGACACATAATGGAAGTCCAAATGCGCTAAGCATAACAGGCCAGATATCAAACTACTCTAATACAAAAGGGAACAAAAAACGGCCAGTTATGGAAATTACAGAAGTTCAGGTGCTGTAGCCCATGAAGTTCAGGTGCTATAAATAGAGAAGGTCAACTAGGAAACACTAGTACTAAAAACTAAAAGTTTACGACACGTGAAATCAATAAGGGTCACCTATGACTAAAAACAGTAATAACTGAAAGCTAACAATGAACATAATCAGTTTACCTCTTTGGTATGCTCCACGTGGCCTCCTTCACGACCCAAACGAACAAAATCCTGCCTCTAAATCTGTCTCACAACAAGATTTGCCTCATATTCAAAAGGCTTGCAATGAGCATCCTGCATTTCCTTGAACAACCCAAAGCTAGTACGGAGGTGGGAAGTGCTCGGACGAAGCTCTTCAAGAAATCTAGCTTCAATTGACAAAACCTCTTTCGAAGAATCAGCATCAAAACCGTGTCCGGGAGGAAGAATCCCATCAACGCGACTAAGACGCTCAACAGTTGACGGAACACGGGCCGACTCCCCACAAACGGTTTCAAGAAGACCATCAATCCTAACCAGGGAAACATTGGCAGCTTCAAACAAATTCTCGAAAGGCACGCCACCTGCAGCACTCACACGGGAAGAAGAACCTCCTGGATCTACAGGGGGCACCAGTATTAACATCCCGGGAGAATTCAAATCTTGGGGAAGTTCCACTCCCTAGGCCGGCGGCACGAGGCATAGTTAGAACATGGCGTTCGATAACCCTAAAGAACACAACCTCAGCCTGTGTCTTCCACTGCATACAAAAACAAAAGTCAATGCGTCAGAAAACAAATGAAGGAACACAGGAACAAAAAATATAGAAGACGGTACCAGAAGTTCAAGTTAAACTAAACAGGAAAGAATGATGCGTATAAACACTCACAAGCAGTTTCCCAAACACCCAGTTGGCTGGGTCATCATCACCCTTCTTGACCAAGTCAGCCGCAGCAAGCTCAAGAAGCTTGACCTGATCCATGAATTTGATGCGAGGGGTCCTCAAGTCAATATTAGGCGTCTTGCCAATGATAAGGCAGTCCAGATACATAAGAAGCGGCGCGATGGCACATCATGTGACAACTTTTCCTCTGCTAGTACCTTGCTGATACCTAACAATTGCACTTTGAATATCATCAACAACCAACTGGCAGTAGTCCATATCTGCCATATCCTCAAACACAAGATTCTCAGCCATTGCTGCCTCCCTGGACACTCGTGTAGACGTTCCAGGGATAACCACCTTCATGAAAACAATCAGGTAAAACACCTACAGAGCAAGATCATCCTTCGTCTCATCCTTCACAAGTTTCGCGAGGATATTCTGCAGATCCTTTGTCTTGATGTCGTCACTCCTAGTGTACCCAAGCTTGCCCTTCAACCTCATAACATCATCATCAAACCCATCATTCGAGGGCCTAGGAGGGGTACGACTACCTTGAGGGAATCCAAACAGATGGTGAATAGCATCACTTGTAATACGCGAAACCTTGTTCGCCTCACCCATGTCCAGAATCATGGTTGTAGGGTCAATCCTTGTGTAGATGTTGCCCATCAAAGGACGAGAAATGTTGGAATCAAACTTCAAGTCAAACACACAACCAAAACCAGCCTTGATAACCCTCGTCTTGCCTAGGTTGTAGCATTTTTACACACGTCTTGACCTCTCCTAGTGAGTAGCGAACCGTCTTGTTAAAATGTTTCACCTCACCTCCTCCTTGGCCACCTTCTTCGGGGGCTTTGCCTCCTCTCAGGCCGCTCCACAAGCTGACACTAAAAAATGCAATGACAAGGAAAAAAGGCAGAACAATGAGATACACAAGCTTCACCAAAATTCCACTAATGCCTACATACGAAGTACATTTCAGAAGTCCAACTATGTCTACATAGGCAGTACAACCATGTATGACCAGAAGTAAAGATGCTTTCAAAATGTTGGAAATTTACAAAGAAGAAGTTCAACCATGTACACCAAGGCAGTAATCAAACATGTATTTCAGAAGTCCAACTATGTCTACATAGGGAGTACAACCATGTATGACCAGAAGTAAAGATGCTTTCAAAATGTTGGAAATTTACAAAGCAGAAATTCAACCATGTACACAAAGGAGTAATCAAACATGTATGCCAACAAGTTAAGCTAATTTCTTCATGTATATATCCAGAAGTCCAACTATGTACACAAAGGCAGTAATACCATAAAGGCAAAGCAGATTGGCTAATTTATTCGTCTATATGAAGCAGAAGGTCAGCTATGTACGCAAAGGTAGTGCTAAAAACAAAAAAACTACAACAATAGCGACAAATGCTCTAAAAAGCGGTAAACATTAGACGTTCGTACCTGATTAGCGGCATCATCATCATCGTCGTCGTCCTCGTCATCAGCATTGAAATCAACATCATCCTTGTCCTCTGGATTAACACGAGAACGCTTCTTCTCACCCTTGTTGACCTTTGCAGGTGCAACCTTGCGCTTGACGGCACATTTCTTCCCCTTACCAGATGCACCAGCACCAAGCGGAGAAGGGGTAGGCACGGCAGTGGCAAGCACACGAGGACTACGGTGTGCCGTACCACCGAGGCCTAGCCCTTCATCTTCAGCAAGTTCTGCAGGCCTTGAAACATGCGGGCTCCTCCGAGGAGTAACTCCACCAACTACATGCTTCCTCGTAGCGGTCTTCTTGATTTTCTTCTTAACAGGGACAACCGTGCCATCACTGCCACATGGCATATCTTCCTCAACCGTGAGCTCAGCCGCATGAACAGATCCAGGAACATCAGAACCTTTCTGAAGGCGGGCCGCCCTCTCCCTGTCAAAATCTTCTTGCTTCTTCCTTGATAGAGGCGAGGGTGTCCCGATGTTTCGATGAGATGGAGGCTATCGTTTTCTGTGGGAGTCGACCTTGACGATCCGACTACGAACGTGCGAGACGTCGCGCCTTAGCAATCGCTAAACCAACTTCCGAGGGGTTATTGACCACGCCGGAGCACGATCAACCTGACCACGAGGGCCTGTTTCCTGCGAGCAAACGAAGAACAAGCAAGAAACTGAGATTGCAATCTGGATATTGCGAATATAAGATGAAAGCTTTATTGATCAAGGTGGGGTTCTGTGACGTCTTGGTCTGGTCGTTGGACACAAACGAAGTACGCAAAGTTGCAGCTATGGCGAACTTTTAATCTAAACAAAACCCAAAGTCTAAACGACGCCCTAAGGGCTGTATATATGGAGGAAGAGAGGGGAATTTCGTGGCCCTTGAGGGTGGGGTCCGAAACCAACCCTAACTCTTGTTTCCCCACACATACGGACTCTAAATATAGCCTATACTTAAGTATTTCGAAATTACATGGGCCTGGCCCATTAATAAGGTGACGCAGCACCTAGAATAGCCTATGGACGAATATTATGAAGTGGCATCTTGTATATTTCGTCCAAGGCTTCATGCACTCCTTATAGGCGGCGTTCAAAGTCTGAAATCGATCACTTGTAACTCCGTTCTTGATCCCCTTGCGCATGCCATCAACTCCATGCGTGTTCTTGCTCCAATGTTCATCCTTCTCCAAGCTAGGCCCTTCATTTGAAAGCAAAACAAATGTATCCAATTTAGGCAGCATCATAATCTCATGAACATTAGAATCATTACCAAGAAACGAAAGTACCTGGTAATTTAATTGGCGTGCGCGAGCTCTAGTAATTGGTCCAGTATATGTAACAGTAGGGGCTGTGGGTGTAACAATGGTATTGATGTCCTCATCATCCTCCCCTTCTTGAAATGAAGTCGTCCTCGACGGAAGCTCATCTTCCTCACCCAAATAAGGCTTCAAATCTGCAATGTTAAAAGTGGGACTAACCCCAAAATCTGCAGGTAGCTCAAGTTTATATGCATTATCATTTATTTTCTCTAAAACCTTAAAAGGACCATCAGCACGTGGCCCACATTTTCTTGTTATTCTTCAAAACAGCCCTAAGCATAGTAGACAATGTTCTATTGACTACTTCAGTTTGTCCATCAGTTTGGGGGTGACAAGTAGTACTAAAAAGCAGCTTAGTCCCCAACTTAGCCCATAAACATCTCCAAAAGTGGCTAAGAAATTTAGTATCACGATCTGAAACAATAGTATTTGGCACACCATGTAAGCGAATAATTTCACGAAAGAACAAATCAGCAACATTAACAGCATCATCGCTTTTATGACATGGTATAAAGTGTGCCATTTTCGAGAACCTATCCACGACAACAAATATGCTATCCCTCCCCTTCTTTGTTCGAGGTAAACTAAAACAAAGTCCATAGATATATCCTCCCAAGGAACTACTAGGTACAGGCAAAGGCATATATAAACCAATGAGGATTGAGTCGTGACTTAGCTCTTTGACATGTAGTGCAGCGAGCAACAAAACGCTCAACATCCCGTCTCATCTTTGGCCAAAAGAAATGTGTAGCAAGTATATCCTCCGTCTTCTTGACGCCAAAGTGTCCCATTAATCCTCCTCCATGCGCCTCCTGCAACAACAAAAGACGAACGGAGCTAGCTGGAATGCATAGCTTGTTAGCACGAAACACAAATCCATCGTTACGAACGAACTTGTTCCAAGTTCTCCCTTCCTTACAATTCTGCAATACATCTTTAAATTCAGCATCATGCACATATTGATCTTTGATGGTCTCCAAACCAAATATTTTAAAGTCAAGTTGTGAAAGCATAGTATAACGACGAGACAATGCATCAGCAATAACATTTTCTTTACCCTTCTTGTGTTTAATGACATAAGGGAAAGTCTCAATGAATTCAACCCATTTAGCATGTCTACGATTCAGTTTTGCTTGACTTTTAATGTTTCAAAGATTCATGATCAGAATGTATAACAAATTCTTTGGGCCATAAATAATGTTGCCATGTTTCTAAGGTCCGAACAAGAGCATATAATTCTTTATCATAAGTAGAATAGTTCAGACTAGGCCCACTCAATTTTTCAGAAAAGTATGCAACAGGTTTGCCATCTTGTAATAACACACCTCCTAATCCAATTCCACTAGCATCACATTCAAGCTCAAAAGTCTTATTGAAATTAGGAAGTTGGAGTAAAGGTGCATGTGTCAACTTATCTTTCAATACCGTGAAGGCTTCTTCCTGTGCGGTACCCCAAACAAAAGGCACATCCTTCTTTGTAAGCTCGTTGAGAGGTGCAGCAATGGTGCTGAAATCTCTCACAAAACGCCTATAGAAACCAGCGAGGCCAAGGAAACTCCTCACTTGTGTGACCGTTTTGGGCTGCGCCAACTCTCAATAGCTTCAATCTTGGCTTTATCAACTTCAATTCCCTGTGGAGTAACAACATAGCCAAGAAAAGATACTCGGTCGGTCAAAAGGTGCACTTTCCAAGGTTTATCTCTCTCTTACGTGCATCACGTAGAGCAATAAAAACAGCACGTAAATGTTCCAAATGTTCCTCCAAAGATTTGCTATAAATCAATATGTCATCAAAGTAAACTACCACAAATCGTCCAATGAAGCACGTAAAACTTCGTTCATTAACCTCATGAAAGTACTAGGTGCATTAGTTAACCCAAAAGGCATGACTAACCACTCATATAATCCAAACTTAGTTTTAAATGCTGTTTTCCATTCATCTCCCAATTTCATACGAATTTGATGGTAACCACTACGCAAATCAACTTTGGAGAATATTGTAGAGCCACTCAATTCATCAAGCATATCATCTAGCCTAGGAATAGGATGACGATAACGAATAGTAATATTATTAATGCCTCTACAATCAACGCACATACGCGACGTACCATCCTTTTTCGGCACTAAAATGATAGGAACAGCACAAGGACTAAGGGATTCGCGTATATAACCTTTGTCGAGCAGTTCTTGTACTTGACGCATAATCTCCTTCGTCTCCTCTGGATTGGTACGGTATGGTGCACGGTTGGGTAATGATGCACCGGGAATTAAGTCAATTTGATGCTCAATCCCGCGAATAGGTGGTAATCCCGGTGGCACGTCTTGTGGAAAGACGTCGGCGAACTCCTGCAAAATGTTAGTGACAGCAGGAGGCAAAGAGGAAGGCACGTCCTCGAATGAAAATAATGCCTCTTTGCACACAAAAGCATAGCAAACAGATTTGCTAAAATCTAGATCATCAATATCAGATTTGGTGGCAAGTAAACATGCACTTTTCAATTTAATTTCAGAAGCAACACTAGATTGTTTATTATTATTAGGCTGCATTTGTTGCTCAAATTCTTTTGCCACAATCTGATTTTCACTCTTAGTTTTCTCCTGTTTTGCTTTATTAGCTCTATTAATATCATCTTTCAAAATGGAATCAGGAGTCATAGGAAGCAAAGTAATATTTTTATCCTTATGAACAAGAGTATACTGATTGTTTCTACCATGGTGAATAGAATTTTTATCAAATTGCCATGGTCTACCAAGTAATAAGGAACATGCTTGCATAGGTACCACATCACAATCAACATAATCAGCATATGTAGAGATACTAAAATGCACACGAACAGTACGTGTTACCTTAACCTTGCCGCTGTTGTTGAACCATTGGATGTAGTAAGGATGTGGATGTGGTCTTGTGGTGAGAGATAGCTTCTCCACCATCTCGATGCTAGCCAAGTTGTTGCAACTCCCTCCATCTATGATCACGCGAACAGAACGTTCCTTCACAACTCCCTTTGTATGGAACAAATTATGCCTCTGATTTTGCTCAGCTTGTGTAACCTGCACACTCAAAACACGTTGAGCAACTAAACATTCATACCTGTCAGCATCTTCAGGAGCCATGTATTGCGTCTCATGATCAGAATCGTCTCCACCGTGTTCGTCACGTGTAATAAGAGCCAAAGTCTCCTCATCATAGTCACTAGCGGACTCATACCCACCATCCTCAGTAACAATCATCACACGCTTAGATGGGCATTCTCTCGCATAATGACCTCCACCCTTGCAACGTCGACAAATAATATCATGTGTTTGCCCTGTTGATGCCATGGATGAAGAAGAGCTCTTTGCAGGCCCAGAAGGTGTGCTCTTGGCAGATAGTGGTGATTGTGCCTGCTTTATTGTATCACGGTTGGAGGTGGCAGCCGACGGAGGCGCCGGTGTAGCAGAACGTGTGGAAGTAGATGATGCACGTGGTGTCCATGATGAAGGTCGACCTGCAGAAAAGTTAGTCCGCGCCAATGCCTGTCGATCCTGCACTTCACGTTCAGCTTTACAAGCAAGATGGAATAAACGAGTGATATTAGTATACTCCTTATACTCTAGAATCTCTGAATCTCTCTATTTAATCCACCCATAAAACGTGCAAGCATAGCTTCATTCTCCTCAACAATACCACATCTAATCATGCCAGTTTGTAATTCCTGATAATATTCTTCTACAAATTTTTTCCCTGTCTTAAGCGCTGCAATTTTTGAAGTAATTCACGTTGATAATATGGTGGAACCCAACGAGTACGCATAGCAGTTTTCAAAGCAGCCCAAGTAGCAGGAATGGGATATAATCTACAATGCTCAGACCACCAAACACATGCAAAACTAGTGAATGCACAAACAGCAGCAGGAACACGTCTCTCCTCGGGATATTGTAAACATGTAAATCGTTGTTCAGTTTCTAACTCCCAAGTAAGATATATATCAGGAACATATCTACCCTCAAATGGTGGAATATTCAATTTTAGTTTAGGGAGATGGTCATGATCTCGTACCTGAGGGTGAGCCCTACCATTGCCATTATTTGCATGTGGACGACCTGATGGTTGCTGTGCTGGTGGTGGCACGTAGTTCTGATTTTGATCAACCTCATCCTCGTAATCGCCAGCAAAATCATCCTCCTCCGCATCAGCAGCAGGAGCCACAGAAGTAGCAACAGCAGCACCAACAGTTTGGCCAGGTGCAAGAGGGAGACGGCTCGCTCGGCGGAGGGCTGTTTCACGATGTGTAGGTAGTCGTCGTTGTTGTTGTTGTAGAGGTGCGTTAGGTGCAGCCGGTGGTGGTGGTGGAAGAGCGCAGAAATTCATTAAACTTGTTATCGAGCTTTGTTTCGAACGTCTTCTCCATGCCATCTATCTTCTCCATGGCCTCTTCAAATCTGTTTAGCACATCTTGCACCTGTCCACTTCATCATTTGCTGAAAATTTATCATGTAGCTCCTTATTCGTCATGTTCTCCCAATCTGTCTCATCGGCTTGTGATGCTGCCAAGGTTAGCAGCAATAGAAACACACAACAATATGATCCTACAGACTACTAGGAAGTGGTCGTGGTGGTGGTGGTGTATCACAAATCCGGCAAGCGAATCTCAGATTCTTACCAGTTCTTACCCAGCAGCAGGTGGTGATCGGCAACCGTCGTAGTCAAACTCTCAAAGATTGGATAGAGCGATTGCCAGGAGAGTCAAACGCACGACGTAGAGGTATGTGGAGCTGGGAAGGCTTATAGTATGGTAGCAAAAAGGGTCAGCAATAATCAATTCAGAGATGCAAAGTTGAATAAACGCTCAACGACGGTACTGTGCTGGTCCTAGGCTAGACCGTGCTAGAGACGCGAGCCTAGAACACTAAAAAATCACGGCGCTGCACGTAAATAAGGGAAAAGCACACTGTGGAACTTTTTTTTCGCTTTTTTTTGCGCTCCTCTTTTCTTTTGGCGCTCCTCTTTTTTTTTGCGCTCCTCTTTTTTTTTTGCGAAAAATTACTATAATGGCGAGTGTCTCAAAAACTCTTCCCTCGTCAAACTGATAGGATGGGCACGAAATTTTTTTTCACTTTTTTTTTCGGAAACCAGGGCAGCGACGACGAAAAAGTGCGACAAAAAATCACTATGATGGCACGTGGCTCAAAAGACTCAGAAAACCTAAAAATAGGATAGGGAAAAAATATTTTTGCCCGTGAAAATTTTGGCCTAAAAACTGCCCGGGGGTCTCCAGACTCTTTTTTTTCGAGACCTACGCAGGCAAGGAAACACGAATCGGAATTGAGATTGATCTCAAGAACAAACCTAATATGAGAAGAACTCGGATTGGTGGTGGATATATGGTTACAGATTGGTGGTGGTATATGGAGTACAGATTGGTGGTGGTATATGGATATGGATTGGTGGTGGTATATGGATACGGATTCAGAGCGGTGGCGGATAAGCAATGGTGGTAGATGGGCGATGATGATGGTGCGGCGGCGGCGTGACAACTTATGACCAGAACTCGAAACTCTAAAAGACTAGACTCTAAGACCAGCAACTTGACACGACGATGCAACCGCAAATTCAACAAAGCAAAAACCCTAAAAAGATTATGCAAAGGCTCAGATTGGTTCGGATATGATGAACTAACCCTAATTTTTTTTCTGGCTTTTTCGTGGACTGTAGGTATGAAGAACAGACTCGATCTAATCTACGAAAAACTGTAAAAATCTCACCGAGCAACCTGGAAATCTGATACCACTTGATAGAGGCTAAGGTGTCCCGATGTTTCGATGAGATGGTGGCTATCGTTTTCTGTGGGAGTCGACCTTGACGATCCGACTACGAACGTGCGAGACGTCGCGCCTTAGCAATCGCTAAACCAACTTCTGAGGGTTATTGACCACGCCGGAGCACGATCAACCTGACCACGAGGGTCTGTTTCCTGCGAGCAAACAAAGAACAAGCAAGAAACTGAGATTGCAATCGGGATATTACGAATATAAGATGAAAGCTTTATTGATCAAGGTGGGGTTCTGTGACGTCTTGGTCTGGTCGTTGGACACAAACGAAGTACGCGAAGTTGCAGCTATGGCGAACTTTTAATCTAAACAAAACCCAAAGTCTAAACGACGCCCTAAGGGCTGTATATATGGAGGAAGAGGGGGGAATTTCGTGGTCCCTTGAGGGTGGGGTGCGAAACCAACCCTAACTCTTGTTTCCCCACACATACGGACTCTAAAAATAGCCTATACTTAAGTATTTCGAAATTACATGGGCCTGGCCCATTAATAAGGTGACGCAGCACCTAGAATAGCCTATGGACGAATATTATGAAGTGGCATCTTGTATATTTCGTCCAAGGCTTCATGCACTCCTTATGGCGGCTTCAAAGTCCTGAAATCATCACTTGTAACTCCGTTCCTGATCCCCTTGCGCATGCCATCAACTCCATGCGTGTTCTTGCTCTCTGGTTCATCCTTCTCCAAGCTAGGCCCTTCATTTGTAAGCAAAACAAATGTATCCAATTTAGGCAGCATCATAATCTCATGAACATTAGAATCATTACCAAGAAACGAAAGTACCTGGTAATTTAATTGGCGTGCGCGAGCTCTAGTAATTGGTCCAGTATATGTAACAGTAGGGGCTGTGGGTGTAACAATGGTATTGATGTCCTCATCATCCTCCCCTTCTTGAAATGAAGTCGTCCTCGACGGAAGCTCATCTTCCTCACCCAAATAAGGCTTCAAATCTGCAATGTTAAAAGTGGGACTAACCCCAAAATCTGCAGGTAGCTCAAGTTTATATGCATTATCATTTATTTTCTCTAAACACCTTAAAAGGACCATCAGCACGTGGCATTAGCTTTGATTTGCGCAGATTAGGAAATCTATCTTTAGCAAATGTAACCAAACAAGATCTCCAGGTGCAAACACAACATGTTTTCTACCCTTATCTCCAGCAAGTTTATATTTAGCATTCATACGCTCAATGTTTTCCTTAGTTAACTCATGCATTTTTAAAATCAATTCAGAACGTTCTTTAGCATCAAAATTAACCTTCTCCGAAGATGGAAGAGGCAACAAATCAATAGGTGCACGAGGTAGGAAACCATACACAATTTCAAAAGGGCACATCTTAGTAGTAGAATGCAATGAACGATTATAAGCAAATTCAATATGAGGCAAGCATTCTTCCCACATTTTCTTGTTATTCTTCAAAACAGCCCTAAGCATAGTAGACAATGTTCTATTGACTACTTCAGTTTGTCCATCAGTTTGGGGGTGACAAGTAGTACTAAAAAAGCTTAGTCCCCAACTTAGCCCATAAACATCTCCAAAAGTGGCTAAGAAATTTAGTATCACGATCTGAAACAATAGTATTTGGCACCTCG
>NC_053025.1:199859139-199871449 GCF_003073215.2 Triticum urartu | reverse complement strand
GTCCATAGGCTATTCTAGGTGCTGCGTCACCTTATTAATGGGCCAGGCCCATGTAATTTCGAAATACTTAAGTATAGGCTATTTTTAGAGTCCGTATGTGTGGGGAAACAAGAGTTAGGGTTGGTTTCGGACCCCACCCTCAAGGGCCACGAAATTCCCCTCTCTTCCTCCATATATACAGCCCTTAGGGCGTCGTTTAGACTTTGGGTTTTGTTTAGATTAAAAGTTCGCCATAGCTGCAACTTCGCGTACTTCGTTTGTGTCCAACGACCAGACCAAGACGTCACAGAACCCCACCTTGATCAATAAAGCTTTCATCTTATATTCGCAATATCCAGATTGCAATCTTAGTTTCTTGCCTGTTCTTCGTTTGCTCGCAGGAAACAGGCCCTCGTGGTCAGGTTGATCGTGCTCCGGCGTGGTCAATAACCCCTCGGAAGTTGGTTTAGCGATTGCTAAGGCGCGACGTCTCGCACGTTCGTAGTCGGATCGTCAAGGTCGACTCCCACAGAAAACGATAGCCACCATCTCATCGAAACATCGGGACACCTTTGCCTCTATCATCTTGTCGACTTTCAATGCCCATGATAAGTACTCCTCGGGGTCATTGCTTTCGGAGAACTTGGGCATGGTGAACTTGAGCTTGTCGTAGCGGAGTTCTTCATCATAGTGATGATGTTGGAATTGCTCTTGGTGGGGGGGGGGAGGGTCTTCACGCACTTGCTCCATTTGGTGTTGCTCTTGGCGTGGAGGAAGATTGTTGACGTGGATGCGCTCTTGGTGTAGTGGAGGGTGAGGCATGTGTTCATGGTTTTGCCTTTCATGTTGTTCTTCACGTCAGGCAGCTTCTTCTTGTATTTCCCAACGAAGAGCTTCCTCTTGCTTGCGTACTTGGCGACTACGTTGGGCAACGACTCGGGTGGACTCTCAGAGTGCGTCTTGCGCCGCTTGGTCTTGAGCTTCGCGCCATTGTTGTTGTTGTTGTCGAAGTGCTTCGGCATCTTGCTCCTCTTGGTGTTTGTGCACCCTCCCTTCCTCTTGTTGGCATTGATGTTGCCTTTCTTGTGCTTCCGCAAAGGTAGCTTGGTTTTGGAAATGTCGATGTTCTTGCGCTAGAAGTTGCTCTTGAGGATTGATGCCGTGAAGAGGATTGCGGTTTGCTTAATGGTTTTGGCGCGCGGCTCATGGAAGAGTGTTTGATGTCGGAGTACTTGAGCCGGTGATTGTGTTGTCGGAGTGTCGGCTCGAGTTGCTCCGTCTTGAGTAGGACAACGGGGTAGAAGAGCGGTTGACCAACAAGGCACGAATCTCGTCCATTCTTGCACTGCTCTCTTGTTTTTGTTCGTCGAGCTTGTTGTAAAAGTAGTCTCTTGTACGTTGCTTGAAGAGGCGTAATTCAGTGGCGAGATGGTCGATGCGGTCGCTCATTGCTTGATGTTCTTATTGCAAAGCTTGTTGTACCCCAAAGAGGTGGCTCTTGGTGATGTAGGAGGTCATGTTGTCGTCTTGCTCGATGAAGAGTGGGTTGGTAGAAGAACTTGGCTTATCCATCATGTGGAAGTGGTGGTGAGTAGGAGAATTAGAGAACAAAACCAAACTTACCTTTTCCGAAGATTGGGGATGTAACAAGCACGATCGCACGTGATGCTATAATAGGATAATTGGTACCAGGTATTGTTTCTCACACCTATAAGTAAAAGGCTTATGGAGGAGCTCGGTTAGGAAGTGGCACAAATAATTCAAGAAAATATTAGTCCAGATGTTGAAAAAGTTGAGAAGATTCACAAATGGAAAGTAAGACAAATATATCAACCCAAGATAACACTAGGAATGCACACACGGAAGATAAATGGGATCCGCACAACCAAGGGGTGAGCTCTAAGATGTGGAACCATGGAAAATGCTCTTGTTGTACGGATACTAGGGAGTCGCTAGCTCGATTGCTCTAATGGGCTAGATATGCTAGTGCACCAACCTAACGAGAAACGGGTCATCTCACTATCCCAAGTATGCTTAGGTATGTATGAACTAAGGTGATGAACTAATCAAAGTGGCTCAATGCTATTGCTTACAAGCTCTTGCTCCTCTTTTCTTTTTCTTGAAAGCTTTTTATTGACTATGCCACAATGCCTGATATGCGAGCCACAATGCGAGATAACAAGTAGTATATGCACGGGAGAGACGTAACACTAATGGTGCACTAAGGCATGGATCGGTAATACTCAACAAGCCAGTCTCGATGGGTAAGCTACGCAAAAGATGCTCGAAGATATCAAGGTAATGTCAAGGGTAGCACAAAGGCATCGTCGGAGTTACTGTCCGTGTTTACAGTTGGTATGAAGACGATGATGTTGGAGCCGATGTGGAGTCGGAGTCGATGGTCGAGTGGTCATGATGATGACGTGCAATCGCGCCTAAGTAGCCAAAACACCTTAGGACACTAGAGAAAAACCGCAACCCAAAACTCAAACAACCACGAAATATTGTGGAGGAGCACAAGTGGTGGCGGGGTGTCAAAAGGAAGGAAAACAGAAAATGGCCAAAGTGCTCTGGATGGTCCGTGCGCACGGGGTACGTGAGGCCTGTGTGAACGGGGTCCTGTGAGCATGGGGTCCCAATGGCCCATCTGCACGGGGTCCTCTGTGAGCGGACGAATTGCTCTGGATCTGTGGGGATTTTCAACTTTGAGGCCAAATGTGATGGATTGAAAGGTGTGGAAGATGGTAGGGGGGTAGATCCACTTGCTAAACACCAAATTCATGGATCGAAACAACCAAATCTCACAAGATCAAAAAATTGCAAGAAAATTTTTTGGGGCTATTTTTGGTGGGGATTTTCTGATTAGGACGAAAAACAACAAAATCAAGCTAGAAAGTGGAGGGTAGGGACTCCAAGATGTGAATAAACTTTGCTCATGATACCAAGATGTTGTAGGGTGAAACCCTAAGATGGATCTTTTCACAATTGGACGGGGAAAAGGGAGATGAACACCAAGAACACAAAGAGGAAATCACCCCAACAATACCCAATTACACATCCACTAGAATAGCAAACACAAGATCCACAAGTTCACAAACACAATCAAAGGAAAGATACAATGATAGAGTTCTTCTCAATCCTCAGCGATGAGGTCTTGAAGGTAGTTTTCTCCTTGTGGAGGGCTTTGAAATCCACAAGGATTCTTCCCTAAAGGGGTCTTGATCTGCAAGAGGCAAGGTAGAAGGAGCAAAGCTCACAAATATCTCATCTAATACTTTCCTTTCCCTAAACATGGTCCTAGGTACGACTTATATAGCATTGGGGTCATTGTAGATGAAAGGGAGGGCGAAGAGGCAATCTCAGCCGACCATCCTAGGAGGCCCGTGCGCACGGGGTAAGTTGGGACCGTGCGCACGGGGGGTCCCGTGCGCACTGTACACGCCTATGCGCACGGGGTGCTATAGCCGTAACTCCCAGTGTAGCCCGTGGACACGGGGTCGCCTAGGACCTTCTGTCCAGATTCTTGGGGACTCCTTCTTCATCCTTGGAGACTCGGGGCGCTTGTCCTTGGACTTGGTGGTCCTCCTTAGCTACATGGAGGTGTTCTTCTTCGTACCTAATGAGGCATAGAGTATCTTGGTGAGGTAGCACCCAAGTTCCACTTGTATCCATATGCATGTCAAGTAGGAAAGAGTTCACCTCGGTTTCCATTGCACGTGCTCTAGCTCTCGTCATGGGTCCACGTGGTGGTTGGTATGTTTGTGTATAGTCCATGGGGATGACGGAAGGATGCTCCACATCAAGTTCTACCCTGTGTCAAGTTTCCTCTAAAAGCGTCTTATAGAGCCTCCCAGCTACCAATAGAGTGAGGAGGCAGGCTTTTAAGCCAATGCCTTGTTGGACCCTTTAGTTTGAGCGATCAATACTTAATGGCAAGGAGATCATCTACACTGGCCATGTGTATGTGGAGAAGGAAATCCCCCATCCATACTGCTGGAACTATCGGGCCCATGGGACTGGGGGTACCCAGGCCCGTCTTGCCAGTGGCTCGTTGTGTGCACTAGTAGAAAAAGGGTCAAACGTGAAGCACATTAGTGCCGGTTTGTATTTGAGCCGGCACTAATGTATACATTAGTGCCGGTTCCAACGGCTAGCCGGGCCGCTTTCATTAGTACCGGTTCGTGGCGAACCTTTAGCACCGGTTCGTGCCACGAACAGGTACTAATGAGAGTGGTGGCAGGATGTTGTCAGACTGGGGCCCCTCCAGCCCCTTTAGTACCGGTTCTTGGCACGAACCGGTACTAAAGGTCGTCCTACATAAACCCTTCATCCACCCGAGCTCGCTCTGTTCTTCCCCTTTCCCCTCTCCTCTCTCTGTTCTTCCCCTCTTCCTCTTGAGCTCATCACACATTTTGCCCAAAATTTGTCAAGATTTGAAGGCCCCCATCCATTCAAATGATCACAAAGGTTAGCAACTTTGTCCTTTCATCTCTCATTGCTAGATTAGCTCTTGCAATGCTTCATATAGTGATTGTGAGTTTAGTAATTTGGGAGGATATATATATATATATATATATGTGCTAGTATTTGATTTATATGCAATTTGAGGTCAAAAATAACACTTAGTTTGCATATGTAGGTGTGGTTTACTTAGTGCTTTCTAAATCTCCGTCGTAACCACCGTCGATCGCCCGCACCGTCCCGTCGCCGGCACCACCTTGTGGTGAGCCTCTTGTTCATGAAATTTTATATAAAAATTGATGTTTGTGTGATTTGGATATATAGTTACTCGTATAATTATCTTACCCGTACGTTGTTTGTTATACATATAGTGCCATGGTTTTGATATCAGTCCCCGTCGGCCCTCGTCCTTGTTATGATTCGGATGTGGTATATATATTCTCTTTTAAAACTAGTTGCATTTCGTGTTTATGACAAATTATGCCCATCAAGTTGACATAGAATTTTTTTCTAGGAGGTATGTGAACCGGAAATTCCAACCGACCCTATTGTCGAGAGGTTAAATTTAGTTGAAAGAGAAAACGAGTACTTGAAAGAAAAATTGAAAAGAATTGAGGGGGAGAAGATGGAATTGGAGTTGCATGTTGCCGATGTCGTCGATGATCACAAGATCAAGATGGAGAAAATGCGCTTGAAGATTAGAAAGATTAGAAAATATGCCATCGATAGTGAGGCTTGGTATCATTATGCTGTTGGATCCATTGTTACCTTAGTTGCGATCTTGATCGCATTTGTTGTTGCATTTAAATGCTTTAGCTAGAGAGTTATTTGTTTGTTGCATTTAAGTGTTGTATGAACTTTATGTATGAACTTGTATTAATTTGGTCTATTCGGTGTTGTGTAATGAAGATGAGCCGGCAATGGATGTACGATGACCGATGCTCTCCCCAGTTCGTTGAGGGCGTGCATACTTTTCTGCTTGCGGCTGAGGCAAACAAGCGGGCGGATGGTTTTATGCCTTGTCCATGTGCTGGCTGTAAGAATGGTCAGAATTACTCTACGTCAAGAACCATTCACGTCCACCTGTTTAAGTCCGGTTTCATGCCCCACTATAATGTTTGGACCAAGCACGGAGAAAGAGGGGTTATGATGGAAGACAATGAAGAAGAAGAGGACGACGACAGCTATCCTGGCCATGGGTTCTGATAGAGGCAAAGGTGTCCTGATGTTTCGATGAGATGGTGGCTATCGTTTTCTGTGGGAGTCGACCTTGACGATCCGACTACGAACGTGCGAGACGTCGCGCCTTAGCAATCGCTAAACCAACTTCCGAGGGGTTATTGACCACGCCGGAGCACAATCAACCTGACCACGAGGGCCTGTTTCCTGCGATCAAACGAAGAACAAGCAAGAAACTGAGATTGCAATCTGGATATTGCGAATATAAGATGAAAGCTTTATTGATCAAGGTGGGGTTCTGTGATGTCTTGGTCTGGTCGTTGGACACAAACGAAGTACGCAAAGTTGCAGCTATGGCGAACTTTTAATCTAAACAAAACCCAAAGTCTAAACGACGCCCTAAGGGCTGTATATATGGAGAAAGAGAGGGGAATTTCGTGGCCCTTGAGGGTGGGGTCCGAAACCAACCCTAACTCTTGTTTCCCCACACATACGGACTCTAAAAATAGCCTATACTTAAGTATTTCGAAATTACATGGGCCTGGCCCATTAATAAGGTGACGCAGCACCTAGAATAGCCTATGGACGAATATTATGAAGTGGCATCTTGTATATTTCGTCCATGGCTTCATGCACTCCTTATGGCGGCTTCAAAGTCCTGAAATCATCACTTGTAACTCCGTTCTTGATCCCCTTGCGCATGCCATCAACTTCATGCGTGTTCTTGCTCCAATGTTCATCCTTCTCCAAGCTAGGCCCTTCATTTGAAAGCAAAACAAATGTATCCAATTTAGGCAGCATCATAATCTCATGAACATTAGAATCATTACCAAGAAACGAAAGTACCTGGTAATTTAATTGGCGTGCGCGAGCTCTAGTAATTGGTCCAGTATATGTAACGGTAGGGGCTATGGGTGTAACAATGGTATTGATGTCCTCATCACAAGATATTCCGTCTTCACAACTATGACGAGGAAAAGAAGATCGCCATGACATTCAAGACTACGTCCTAATTTGGTGGGAAAAAGTGATCACTAAAAAATTACACTTCCGTGATATACGTGTTTGTCACACTAGGTCACGTTTTCTGTCATGCATGTACATGCATTATGATTTTATGACAGAATCAAGATAGTGATACCTGTGCTGTCATAGAAGTGTTCCATGACATTACCAAAATTATCATCACAGAAGTGTCCACTTCCATGACGATAAATGCCGCGTCATGGAAGTGCTTTCTTCACGGGTGACCGGCATGTGGCATCCACCGTAACGGGTCGCCGTTAAGCTATCGGGTCTAGTTTTCGATCTGATAACCTGCTAACATCCCGGACAATGAGGATTTTCCACCTGTAAAATTCTCATTGGCCGGAGGAAACACGTGTTGGCTCACCGTTGGGACAAATGTCATCCATTCGTTGGATAGGAGGCGCCTATGATACGTCGACACGTCGCACGGCCCAATAGAGACCCATTCCAGTGAAAAGGTCGGCCCGTTTGACTTGGTCAAAAGGTAACGGGCCGGCCCACGGAAAGCTTGTTAACGGCCTATTCGTATATAGCATTTACGGCCCGCTAACTCATGGCCCGTTATGGCCAATCGGAAATAAGCCCAGTAGCTACATCTAGGCCGTCCAATATGATTCTAGCACATTGTAAATTCCGGCCCATGTATTGCCCATGACGTCTTTCGACCCATATGAGGCACTTTGTAACTCTTGGCCCATTAAAGGCCCGGGGTGAAACTGACCCGTAATGAACACTATATCGCTTTATACCCATTAACGTCCTATTAGTCCATTGGGCCCTTTCAAGCCCATGTTATCTTTTGGCCTTCTCAGGGCCCATTTATTCTTGGGATCATTTAGATCATTCGGTTACTTACGGCCTGTTACTGGCCTTTTCTGATTGTGGGACAAATTCAGCCCGTGGTTATAGTCGGCCAATTTGTGGCCCATTAATCCGTTAGGCTATTTCCATAGCATCATCAAATACGGCCCATTATGGTCGGCCCATGAACGGACGTTTCCAACTATAGCCCGTTCAAGGCCCATAATGCGGCCCGTTGTTGGCGTCGATCGATCATACGACCCATAGAAGGCCCATTGATGCTATGGCCCGTAGAAGGCCCATTGTTTCTACGGCCCTTAGAAGGCCCATTGTTTCTATGGCCCATAGGAAGCCCATGGTTATTGTGGCCTAGTTTTAAAAAATAGGTTATTGCGGCCACTAGCAAACCGCAGAAAAAACCCACACTGACTACAAGCAAACAAATAAACAAGACAACAAGGAAATAAATAAGCAAGCAACTTACGCTAGGCTATCACGCTTATTACACATATTACATCCACTAGGCATCAAAGTTCACTACCAGTGCAAGTATAGGGAACAAAGCAGCATATCACATACACTGGTTGTGAAAGTTGGCGACCAGTGCAAATAAACGCCGCAACAAAACAAGTCCAGAACTGAAACCACTTCAGAAGAGCTCAAGAAACAATATCCTGGGTACCCATAATGCTTTCAAGATGCTTAGCAAGCTTATTAACTTTCTCTTGTTTGGCGCTTAAATCCTCCAGCACTTGCTGTTGCACAAGAAAGTATGCATCTGAATTCTGTAGGGACTTCCTCAGTCCTTCAGCTTCTTGCCGCAGCACAGCTGACTGATGCCTTTCAACTTGTAGCTGAGACTGAAGAAGCCGAAGTGATTCAGGCAGCGAGGTCGAAAAGCTTGTGCCAGTGGTACTGGCCAGTAACTCGAACACTACACAACGCAGGACTGTGGGGTATCCTCACTATCTACAAGATCGGTTTTATCACCTTTCTTGGAGACCAACATGGTTGTCTCACTATCTTGAACCTGATCTACATTACTTTGTTTACCATTGCATAGTGGGGTGCTCTTCTCCAATATTCTGTTCGCATACTACAAGAGAAACAAGTAGACACATCACAGGTTTAGCATGTAGTATACCAAACTCATTTTGGTAAACCGGTTCAGTAGTAAGGTGGACAGGATAACAACATGAAACAAACATATATCTACGTACTATGGTCACTGTATTGTCCATATCATCCTAGTTTATGTTGCCAAATCAAGATAGACACATAGTTCAACTCATATATTTTTAATACACAACAGCATAGACAGAATATAAATGTGAGAAACTACACATGCATTGGCAACACTTGTAATGCGCATCACATGAGAACATAATTGTTTATACAACTGAAACTGAAATCAACATAGAGCAAGTAGTTAGAACAGCAATCCAGTTAAAGAAATAGGTTTAAAATATACCTCTTGCACCATTGGAGTTTTAATTGGATCCTTCAAATTCGAAAGTAGTTGGTATGAGTAAATACACTGATGCAACAGCAAAGGAGTATGGACCATAGCTACGGAATCTGACCTGAGAACAGTTGCTCTTCTGCTTTAAACATGAAGTTTGGGTTCGTTGTGGTAGTCTTCCTGCTTTGGGCACTGCAGTTGCTTTACAAACTACTCGTGTGGGGGTACTCTATGGTGGACATGTTGCTTTGTAAACTAAAAGTGGTTAACTATCCGCTGGGGTTGGGGTTAGATGGGCTGTAGCTGGTTCTCTGCCCAATGGTGTAAGTGTGCAATCTGGAAGAGTCTCGATTATGTCTGGTGGGGCTAGTTTGTGGGCCAGTACAACCATGGTTCTATCTGCATCGACGGGTAGCACTGTCTTTTGTGAAGAACAGGTTTTTGCTCCCTTAGATACTGCCATCACCCCCTCCAATTCAAATGGCTGATGAACAAGAAATGAAATTGAACGTACAGACATTGTATGATAGATAGATGTGGTAATTCACATATATGTTGTCTAACCAAACAGGACAGCATGACACAATTTCACATATATGATGCCTAACTAAAAAGGATAGCATGACATAGTTTCAGATATATGATGGATAACTTAACATGATATAATGGCACAATTCAACATATGATGAGTATCTAAACAAGATGACATGACAACACTCTATGATGTCTTTCCATAATAGGTTGGGATGAAATAATTCACATAAATGTTGTCTAAGTATACAGGATGGCATGATATATTTGACATAATTGATTCATATACTAAGCAGCCGGCACTCGCATGTATGATCTCCAAACTAAGCAGATGGAATTCAATATTGTGCATATGGTGTCTGAACTAAGCAATGCAAGACACCATATGCGTTATATGAGAAATATAAACATTGCAACTTAGAGCATATGCCTCAAGTGGGATATAGGACTGGTCATCTGTCTCTGAATCCTCCTCCGAGGAGCTCCCTGTAACCATCGAGATATATGCTTCAACAGGTACCAATTCCTGCTCTGAAGACCTTGTTTTTACTCCTGATTTTTCCATAACCGGCTCAAATGGCTGATACACATGAAGTGTAATTCAATATACACATATTGTCGACAAATGGAATACGTAATGAAAAAAACATGGCATGAGATAATTCACATATATGATGCCTGGCTACATGGCGGTGCATAATTCACATATATGATAACTGGATGAAAAACATGGCATTGCATAATTCACATATCTGATATAGATAGCAAATAGGAGGCATTCACACAAAGCATGTCTAATCTAAGCAGATGGCATGTCAATGCAAGACACCATATGCATGATATGAGCAAAATCACCTGGCCAAGTTAGAGCATGCACCTTGGGGGGGTATGACTGGTCATCTGTCTCTGAATCCTCCTCTGAGGAGCTATCTTTAACCAACAAGAAATCTGCATCGCCAGGTGCACTGACTGCTCAGAAGACCTTGTTTTCACTCCAGATTTTCCCATGATCGACTCAAATGGCTGATGCAAAGGAAGAGTAGATGAATGTATAAACATTGTTGACAAATGGAATACATTATTAAAAAAATATGGCACGATACAATACACATATATGATGACTGGCTAAACAGGATGGCATTGCATGATTCACGTATATGATGCCTCGCTAAAGAAGATGGCATTGCATAATTCCCATATACTCCCTCCATTCCTAAATATTTGTCTTTTTAAAGATTTCAAATGGACTACCACATACGGATGTATATAGACATATTTTAGAGTGTAGATTCACTCATTTTGCTCTATATGTAGTCACTTGTTGAAATCTCTAAAAAGACAAATATTTAGGAACGGTGGGAGTATGATATAGAAACCAAACAGGTGGCATTCACACAAAGCAAATCTAAACTAAGCTGATGACATATAAGATGTATAATGTAAGCAATGCGAGGCGCCATATGCATGACATGACCAACATCATCATTCCAGGTTAGAGCAAACACCTTAGTTGGTAAATAGGAGTGGTCGGCTCCCTCTGAATCCCCATCTGAACAGTTATCTTCCTATGGAATACTATCTGGAATGGTGGGAGGGGGCCCACTTCGCCCACCATGGAGCGGCGTCTGCATGACATTATATTCCCACACAACGGTCTTCTCTTTTTCTCTACATGTTCAGTACGATTGTGTACAATAACTGACATGCATAATACAAAATTAGTTAGATTTCGTAAGGCCTAAGGGGTGCATGCAGAAATCAAGACTAATTGTAGCAAACAAGTGGATAGATCCAAAACTAATGATAGCAGGTAGATTATAGCTTCAGTTTAAAAAGATAGACAATGGATCATCTACTGTTTGTTGCTCACCCAACATGAACCACATAGAATACTGTAGATGAACCAGATAGTAGACAGATATTATTCGTTGCTGCCTCGATATGAGACCCACGTGCTTTCATTGGATGATTTGTGGTAGTTTACTTTGATGACATATTGATTTATAGCAAATCTTTGGAGGAACATTTGGAACATTTACGTGCTGTTTTTATTGCTCTACGTGATGCACGTTTGTTTGGTAACCTTGGAAAGTGCACCTTTTGCACCGACCGAGTATCTTTTCTTGGCTATGTTGTTACTCCACAGGGAATTGAAGTTGATAAAGCCAAGATTGAAGCTATTGAGAGTTGGCCGCAGTCCAAAATGGTCACACAAGTGAGGAGTTTCCTTGGCCTCGCTGGTTTCTATAGGCGTTTTGTGAGAGATTTCAGCACCATTGCTGCACCTCTCAACGAGCTTACAAAGAAGGATGTACCTTTTGTTTGGGGTACCGCACAGGAAGAAGCCTTCACGGTATTGAAAGATAAGTTGACACATGCTCCTTTACTCCAACTTCCTAATTTCAATAAGACTTTTGAGCTTGAATGTGATGCTAGTGGAATTGGATTAGGAGGTGTGTTATTACAAGATGGAAAACCCGTTGCATACTTTTCTGAAAAATTGAGTGGGCCTAGTCTGAACTATTCTACTTATGATAAAGAATTATATGCTCTTGTTCGGACCTTAGAAACATGGCAACATTATTTATGGCCCAAGGAATTTGTTATACATTCTGATCATGAATCTTTGAAACACATTAAAAGTCAAGCAAAACTGAACCGTCGACATGCTAAATGGGTTGAATTCATTGAGACTTTCCCTTATGTGATTAAACACAAGAAGGGTAAAGAAAATGTTATTGCTGATGCCTTGTCTCGTCGTTATACTATGCTTTCACAACTTGACTTTAAAATATTTGGTTTGGAGACCATCAAAGATCAATATGTTAATGATGCTGAATTTAAAGATGTATTGCAGAATTGTAAGGA